>NC_043712.1:51739021-51751414 GCF_006229205.1 Suricata suricatta | reverse complement strand
ATATAGTTACAACTTTGTCCAGCTTTACAACTTTGTACAGCATATATATATATATATATATATATATATATATATATATATAGTAGTATATATATGGAGTAAAGCTGGACAAAGTTGAAATTATATGTGTATATATATATATATATATATATATATATATATATCCAGCTTTATTACATTTGAATGCTCTTTTCATAGTAAAGCAGAGAGTTTATTTAGTGATTTTTAATTAAGTCAATCTAGAGACTCTGTCTTATTTAAAATTAATTATACTGACTCAGAGAAAGCAAAAATAAATTATACTCCTAAAGTGATCAGAGTTAAAAATCTATTGAGGTATTGGATGGAAATGAGACAAATGTAAATTTTTCAGTTAACTTTTTTTAAAAAGCTTGACTATTCTGAGGAAATAGTGATTTCAATTTTTAACTTTTAAAAATCAAGCTATTAAGGGGGCACCTGGGTGGCTCGGTCAGTTAAGTGTCCAGCTTTGGCTCAGGCCATGATCTTGAGATTCGTGAGTTTGGGCCCTGGGTTGGGCTCTGCTGACAGCTCAGAACCTGGAGCCTGCTTCGGATTTTGTGTCTGCGTCCCTTTTTGCCCCTCCCTCACTCATGCTCTGTCTCTGTCTCTATCTCTCAAAAACAAATAAACATTAAAAAATTTTTAAATAAAAAATCAAGCTATGAAGTAATATAAGTAGAACTAAAGAAACACTTTCTTTTCTCTTTTTTTGGTATCACTTAACTTACATATATATACAAAGAAATTGTTAGTCCAAACCTAACATTGCTTGTAGACTTTTCCACACTAGGCAAAATTCTGCCTACAAGTTTTGGTCTAAATATTTCTTAAATAGTCAAATGTTGCTATGACTTTTAGGCACGGATTTTAAAAGTTTGAGGCATCGCATAGTGGACTTTTCTTCTTTTCTTGCAGGGCACCAGAAGGAGCAGTTACGTTGTTCGCAAGCGCTCCGTTGGCTTACCAGTTCTGACCTTCTGGCTGCAGTCATCGCATCTATGGCCGAGTTACAGGAAGTCATTGGTAGAACAGGTACGATTCCCTCTTTTAGGTCCTTGCAAATGTCTAGAAATGCGGTTCAAATTCTAGTAAACCATCTAGGAAGAAAATACACTAGTTTTCATCTTTCTTCATTCAGGTACAGAGAGGTTATTAAATACCTATTTAAGGATGCAGAGAATTAATGTAAATTTTGGTGGGTAATTTTGTTCGAATTTATGAGGAAATTAAATGACATTGCTTGGTGAATGTATCCACCTTATTTTTTTTTTTATGATCTGATTTTCCAAAGGAAATATCATCATTAATTTTTTTTTGTAAATTAATACTGGGAATGTTCTTGCAAATGTTTTAGGCTTCCTTCATTTCTGCTTCTAGCTACACATTTTAGATGTTTGAAGAATAACTGAACCAGTAGAAACTTTTCTCATTTGGTGATATGTTTTTATTTTTCCTAATTAATTTTCAATAGAGTTAATCGGAGTAGTCTGTTTCTTTCTACCAGGTGTGGAACAACCTATAATCAGTGATTTCCAAAGGTCTAAAATTTGGTTTATTGGGGCATCCGGGTGATTCAGTTGGCTAAGTGTATGACTTTGGCCTAGGTTATGATCTTGCTGTTCCAGAGTTCGACCCCCCCATTGGAGCCTGGAGACTGTTTCAGATTCTGTGTCTTCCTCTCTTTCTCTGCTGCAGCCCTGCTTGTATTTTGTTTTTCTCTCTCAAAAATAAGTAAACATTAAAAATAAATAAATAAATAAACAAACAAATAAATAAATAAGTAAAATTCGGTTTATTTTTTCATTACTCAGCTTGCAGGGTATGTTCGTATGAAAAGTTCAGTGAAAACAAATTTCTCAAGAATAACATACATTTACCTTCTGGTTGAGGTATGTCCTTGGATTAATTATGGCCATTTCAAACAGTTATTTTATTTTAAATTATTTTAAATTAAAAAAAAATTTTTTGTCTTTATTTTGAGAGAGAGAGGCAGAGAGTGAGTGGGGGAGGAGCAGAGAGAGAGGGAGGCACAGAATCTGAAGCAGGCTCCAGGTTCTGAGCTGTCAGCACAGAGCCCGACACAGAGCTTGAACCCACGGACCATGAGGTCATGACTTGAGACGAAGTCAAATGCTTAACTGACTGAGCCACCCAGGCACCCTGATTTTAGACACTCTAATAGTAAAGATAATATCATGGATTTGGTAATACTTGCCTGCTGAGTGGAATGTTGTAAGTAAGCATTAATGAAATCATAATTTGGGATGTAGTTTAATTCTTTAGACAGCTCTGCTATATACATGTAGATCATTTATTGTGATTTCTGATAACTGAATCTATGTTCTTATAGTGGGAAACTTATTGTACAAAGAAAGTTTTAGGTTGTAGCCCATTGATGTTGGTAAGCATTATTCATCTCTAATATTTTGGCAAAACCTCAATGTACTGGGTTTGAAGTCTGAAATAAAAGTCTAAATAAAATGTATTTTAAGAATGTTGGAATTATAACTTCTGAGCAAAATTAACATTCTTGCAAGAACTTAATAAAAGTTACTGGACTTAGTTTGAAAAACAGATTATTTGTGTTTATCATATCCTTTGTAGGTGTGTGAACACTTAACATAGATTGGTTCTTAAGCTACAATCCTATTTATATTACTTTATTTAGTTACTATCAGTGTGCTATATATCTTTGGGAGACAAAAGTAACACATATGACTTGGATCTGGACCTCTAGGAAATATGCATAATGATTAGAGAACAAGATTGGCAACTCAAGAATAACTTTAGGCAGAACGTAATCAAGGATTGAATGAGGAAATACTAACTTTAAATGTAAGAATCCAAGAAAGATACAGCTCAGTGGGGGCTGACTAGTACTGGGAAGGCTTCAGGGAGCCTTATCGGAAGGCCTTCGCTGGGCCAAGAACGATAGGCAGTACGTTACAGATGAGGGGCAGCATCTAGCTGGAGGGTAGAGCCTCAGCAGAGATACAGAGGTGGGAGTAAGCACAGAACGGGAAGAGGACATTGAGGAGGTGGAATGGAAATCCATGCCTAGAGGATCTGGCTTATATATGCTGATTACTAAACTGTATTTTCTATCATAACTATACTGGAGCATCGTAGGAGGAAAGGTGGAACATTGGCATGGGATCAAATTATAGAGGCTTAATAAAACTAGACAGTAATCTCAGGGAGCACATTTTCCAAAAGTGGACCCCTGCAATATTTTCAAATTAAGATATTGATGCAGTGATTATTTGAGATCCTGATAAAAATATATGTAGGTAAGACTTATCAAGTAGAGGGAAGCCCAAGAGTCGTGTGTCTTTAAATGCTCACCTATCTCCAGGAACAGAAATGCCTTGTTAGAATCTGGTTGTACCTCTAATGGCTTGAGAAAATAGCAAGTTCAGGGAGATTTGTTTTTAGGGAAAGCTTTAAATGTTGTTGGCTAAGGAACACTAAGTAAATTACGGAAGAGTAAGTGATAGTTGCTTAGAGGGGGAGAATAATTGATATATTAAAGTCCTGAAGAGTATAGGGAAGAATATGGTTGGGCAGGAGGTCAATAATTGAGTTGTTATTGGACTAGTACAAAGATGATCAGTGTGTACCTTTTGCAGAGATTACCTGACAAGCTGGCTTGTAGAATAATTCATTTAAAACATGATGGTTGGTTAATATATTACCTTTACCAGGTAATCTGTTTTCATTTTAATGTGTTTCCTCATATTTTACCAGAAAAGATGAGACAATATTTTCAGACACTTAAAGTACATAAGAGGTTATTAACAGATAATAGGGAGGGTAATAAATGTAAAGCTATACTAGCTTATGTAGTCATGTTGAGTTTATAATTTCAGTGTATGAATAACCTTAATATACAGTAAATATTATCACATAGGAGAAAGAGCATTATCTTTGTACAAGACAGATTTGATTTTGTTTCCAGCTCTACTAGTTATCAGTTGTGTGAAATTGGGCAAGTTACTTTATGTTACTGGACCTCAGACTCTTTACCTAAAAATGGAGACAGTACTACCTTCCTCGTTTTTATGAGGATTTGAAATGTCGAACATTTTATACAGTACCTAGCATATAGTGGGTGCTAAAAAAACTGTTTCCTTACAACTCTTCTCATCATGAAAGTAGTGTAGTACAGTCTTGAAGGTAATACACACTTCTGCCTATATGCATTTTTAGACTACTAATTATTTTCTATTGCTATGTGTTCTTCCAATCTGTTTTATTCCTCTATGCCTCTCTGTCTTTCTATCTACCTACCCTTCATTTCTTCTTACCCTTCCTCCTTTCTTCTTACCACCCACTCATCCATCTACTAACAGGCTAACAAATGATATAAATGATACCATAGGCTACATACTGTTTTCTGTTTGCATTTAAAAATTATTTTGAGGGGGCGCCTGGGTGGCTTATTTGGTTACATGTCAGACTCTCGAATTCTGCTCAAGTCATGATCTCATGGTTTGCGAGTTTGAGCCCCACGTAGAGCTCTGTGTTAACAATGTGGAGCCTGCTTGGGATTCTCTCTCCCATCCTCTCTCTCTGCCCTTCCCTTCTTCTCTCTCTCTCTTTCTCTCTGTCTCTCAAAATAAATAAATGAACTTAAAAATGATTTTTGAAATAGTTTCAATCTTACAGAATAGTTGCAAATACACAAACTCTTTTTTTTGCCGAATGATTTGAAAGCAAGTAGCTGACATGATGCCCATCACTTTCTCGTATTTTAGTATGTTTTTCAGGCAAGACATTCCACATAACCAGAGAGCTGTGATCAACATCAGGAGACCATTTAGACCCTCTTCGACTTTCCTTAATTGTCCCAACCATGTCTTTTAAAGCAAAAGAATCTAGTTTAGAATTATGTGTTGCTTTAAGTCACATTTCTTTAATCTCCCTCGGTGTGGAAAGTTTTCTCAGTCTTTCCTTGACTATCATAATCCTGAAAATTACAGGTTGTTTTTTATAAAACACCCTTCAATTTTGATCTGTTTGATGTTCCCTCATGATTAGATTCAGTTAATGCATTTTTAGCAAGAAAATCACAGAAATGATGCTGTACCTCACTTATGGTATGCTATCATAGCGTTAGCTTTAAAAAAAAGTCGTATTTTTGAAGGATTTTCTCCATTTCTATTAATATTATTCTAGGGAATGATTATGAATATATACATATATATTAATATTTATTTATTTTTTAAAGAGAGAGAGTAAGGCAGAGCACAAGCAGGGGAGGAGCAGAGAGAGAGAGAGGGAAGGAGATACAGAATCTGAAGCAGGCTCCAGCCTCTGAGCTGTCAGCAGAGAACCCTATGTGACTATGAGATCATGACCTGAGCTGAAGTCAGATGCTTAGCCGACTGAGCCACCCAGGTGTCCCCGAGGAATGATTTCTAATGTTTGGGTAATATTTATCAGTTCAACATTTCATAATTTGCTTAACCAATCCATAATAGGATATTTTCATCATAGGACAGGTATCAGGAATATTAGTTGTGATTTATAATTGATTCATTGTCTCTTGGATCACCTAATATCATGAGTAGTATCTTAATTCTTTTAACCAAGTGGGATATTTAAATGTCAAAATCTTGGGAAAGTTTATTAAGGAAGCAATCTGAAAATCTTGAAATGAAAAAAGCTATTTCTCTGGGCCGTATTTTTTCTTTTCTGTTCCTTTCTTTCATTTTCTTATTTGAAGAACTTGCTGAAGATTTAAATCATGTTTATTGTTTTACCTGTTTTTTGTGTTCTGATATCTCACACGAACTGGTATATTACCTTATGCCTTTCATGAAACGGGAAGTTCAAGAGCTATAAGCTTGAATTCACTGCTCAGAAAGTGCTAATGGTGGCTGCTCCCGCTACCTTCTTAACTTTGAGGGTGTATTTACAGGCAGTAAATACTTTTACAGGCAGTTTCTGTGTTGCCTCTGTAAATACTGGACAGGTGGCAACCTTCTTGCTTTCACTAAAGTGTTTGCCCACTTGAGATAAATTACCTCTTCCAGGTATCCAAATGGCGTGCCTGCAAGAGATCATTTACCTCAAACAGGGGAGAACGTTACTTCCACTGAAGAGCTGGGATATCAATCATTATGGGAATGGACTCAAGAACTCTTTAGATAGCTGAACATTTCATATGTCTCGTCTTGCCTGAATTTCCAAAGGTAGAAACAAATGTGCTGATTTGCCTGGAATTATCTCTGAATAAATAGTAGATGGATATGAATAGCAAGTTCATACATTTTGTGACACATTTCCTCTATAGTTAAGTCATAATTATCCCAAAGAGAGATGACCCCAGTATATGTGCCTCTGCTATGACTACTCAGAAGTTTCTTTCCTTGTTACTTTGAGTTAACTTCGTAGAGGTCATAGCAACTCTTTCAGGCAAAACTCAGAGATATGGGCTGTATTTGGCATAACACTGAGGTTTCACACTTAGGAAGTTCAAAGCAAAGTAAAGATATTTCTGTTAATAAGTGGCTATTTTATGTATATTTTAAAACTAAGGTTTTATTGATTCTTACAAAATCATAAAAAGAGCATTTCTACTTCAAGTGTGGTCTGTGGACCAGCAGCATCAGCATTAACAGGGAATGTGTTAGAAATGCTGATGGGATGCCTGGGTGGTTCAGTCAGCTGAACATCCGACTTTGGCTTAGGTCAAGATCTCATGGTTCGTCAGTTCGAGCCCCACATGGGACTCTGTGCTGACCACGCAGGGCTTCAAGCCTGTTTCAGATTCTGTGTCTCCCTCTCTCTCTCTGGCCTTCCTTACTTGCTCGCACTGTCTCTGTCTCTCAAAAATAAACATTAAAAAAAAAAAAAAGAAATGCCAAATCTCAGAACAACAACAAAAGAAATGCATTATCTCAGATTCTACTCCAGAACTATTCAATCAGATTCTGCATTTTAATAAGATCCTCAGATGACTTATATGCACAGTAAAGTTTGATCAGAAGTAACTTAGAGAGCTTTGTTATTTACACAACTTCAACTTACATTTGAAATTGGAACAAGCACCTGTACATATCATGTATCACCTTTGATACTTCACAGCGACAAGTGTCTATTTTGGGGCCCCACATTTAATTTACTGAATTTTCTTCTAATTTTGTGATTTTCTTTTTTATTATTACCTTTGCATGTTCCATATTTTTTTCAAGCATTTTATTATTAAAATTTCAGGTGTACAGGAAAGTTGAAAGAATTTTTCAGTGGATAGATATTTTGTTTGTCAAATTAAAATTTACTTGTCTGTCATAATTTTTAAGAACAATTTTTGAATGGATAGTTTCTCATTGGGAGTACTAAATTCTAGTGTCACAGCTTTCATAGGGTGTATTTGCTAATAATGTTAAAATAGTATACAAATCAAAATTATTTTAAGAAATATAGGTGAGGCATCAACATATTTTGCAATTTATAGGTAGTTTGCAGGAAGCTTCTAAGAGCCTGAGGCCTTTTCTTAGAAGGGTAGGTTGCAAATCCTGATGCTATCCAGCAAAGCAACATAATTAGTTTTTCAGATTTTTGTAAAAGTACGGAGGAAAACATTTCTTCTCATATCTATAATAAAATATTAGATATGCATTTAGAAATATTATTTTACCTCCACCCTGTTCTAGAAGAAAATTATGGCAGTTTACAGGCATTTGTAAAATATGACTGTATGATATGCATTAAAACTTGAGTAAGAGAAAGTGGAAGCAAATATGAACCAGGAATGATGTTGAAAAAGCCAATTATGATGGCCTGTATAGATGTGTACAAATTTGGGGTCTTAAGACTCAGTTGCCAATGATGTTATTATAGAAAGCCCAGAAACTTAGGAGAAATAAAAATGTCCTTGGACTAAGATTAGATAGCAATTTGTCCTGTAGCTCTTAAAAGGGACATTGTGATAGACTGAATAACATTCTCAATAATATCAGACATAGAACTCTGTCTCTTCTTTTTAAGTCAAACATACTGGGATAAAATTTATGTGTAATAAAATTTACTCATTTATCTATAAAATTGAATGGATTAAAAAATATATATGCTAGAATGTATACCAGAAAATATATAGAACATTTTCTTCACCTTTTTGGAAGTCACCCCTACATACTCCTAGCTCAAGATAACTAATCTTTTTTTCTGTCACTGTAATTTTGTCTTTTCAAGCATTTCATAAAAATGGAGTCATACAGTGCAAAAGTGTCCAGCTAAACTTCACAGGGAGAAGGAACAGTCCCCACATTGTCCTTGCTTCAGACCCCACAAGTTTAGGAGTTCCTGGGACCACTTTCACTTCAGGCCAGCTGATTATGAGTTAAGGAGCTTCTATGAATTCTCTCAGGTTCCCTAATTTGCTAGAATGACTTATAGAACTCAAGAAAGTTCTGTATATAGGATAATCGTTTATTATAGCCAATGGAAACAATTAATTTTTTAATTATAGTTTATTGTCATGTTAGTTTCTTTTTTATTTTTAAATTTTCTTTTAGTCTTTATTTAATTTTGAGAGAGAGAGAGCATGAGCAGGAGAAGGAGACACAGAATCTGAAGTAGGCTCCAGGCTCTGAGCTGTGAGCACAGAGCCTGATACGGGCCCTGAACCCACGAGCCACAATATCATGACCTGAGCCGAAGTCGGATGCTCAACTGACTGAGCCACCCAGGCACCCCTCATGTTAATTTCTATATAACACCCAAGCCGGCTCTGTGGCGCAATGGATAGCGCATTGGACTTCTATATAACACCCAGTGTTTCTCCCCACAAATGCCCTCCTCCATGTCCCATCACTCCATCCCATTCTCCCCCTCCCCCTTCAGCCCTCAGTTTGTTTTCAGTATTCAAGAGTCTCTCATGATTTGCTTCCCTCCCTCTCCCTAACTCTTTTTCCCCCCTTCCCCTCCCCATGGTCCTCTGTTAAGTTTCTCCTGTTAGACTTATGAGTGAAAGCATATGGTATCTGTCCTTCTCTGTCTGACTTATTTCGCTTAGCATGACACCCTCGAGGTCCATCCATGTTGCTATGAATGGCCAATATTTCATTCTTTCTCATTGTCATGTAATACTCCATTGTATAAATAAACCACATCTTCTTGATCCATTCATCAGTTGATGGACATTTAGGCTCTTTCCATGATTTGGCTATTGTTGAACGTGCTACTGTGAACATTGGGGTACATGTGCCCCTATGTAATGGAAACAACTTAGACCCAAAGTAAGGGATGCAGAGGGAAAAGTCTAGGATTCCAGGCAGCAAGCTTCCATTGCCCTTGGAACAAGGTAACCGCCTGTCATCAATTTATGACAATACATAAGGAGTATTATTCACCCAAGAAGGTCTCTGGAGTTTCAATGTCCAGAATTCCTGTTGAGGCTTCAGTATATGAACATGATTTCTTGTGTTGTTGGCTATGTTGCTGAACTAGTCCTCAGCTCCCTTCCCCTCTGTGGAGGTTGAGCTAATGTCACATTGGCTCAAAGCCCCAATCTCCAATCATATTTCTGACATGGCCAGTCCTTACCTTTAGTCATCTTGTTAATATGAAGTATGAGATGCCCACCATTAGCCAGCCCATTGATATGAACTGTGAAGTGTGGTCCTATGGGCCCAGCATGAATTCAAAGACACTCTATTCACTGCAGAAATTCTGGGGTTTTAGGGGCTACCCTCCTGTCCTGCCTGAATTTAAACCCTGTGTATCTAGCAGGGCTTAAGGCAGGATGCTTTATGTGAGCATCCTAGAAACATCTCAAACTCAGCATGTTCGAAATTTTAATCATCTTCTTTGTCCCTAAACCTCCTAAATTTTCTGTATTTGTACTTCGTACAGACATCCCCAAAGCAGCAATTAAAATAGAAACCTGGGATTTGGGGTGCCTGGGTGGCTTAGTCAGTTATGCAGGTGTCAGTTTTGGCTCAGGTCATGATCTCACAGTTTCGTGGGTTCAAGCCCTCCATTGGGCTCTGCACTGATGGCGTGGAGGCTACTTGGGGGTTCTCTCTCTCTCCCTCTTTCTCTGCTCCTCCCCTGCTCATGCTGTCTCTGTCTCTCTCAAAATAAATAAGTAAACTTAAAAAAAACTTGGGAGTCACCCTAACTTATTCTTACTCTTATGTTCTATATTCTACATATTTTGTTACTCCGCTTTTTATCCTAGCCTTATTGCTATTGTTTTAGCTCCATATTTTTTGCAGGTGTTCCCTTTTAAACCTACCAATGGATGTCCATTAATAGACACACTGCCATTATATCTACCTATCTATCTATCTATCTATCTATCTATCTATCTATCTATCATATTTAGCAAAGAAATAATTTGAAGAAGGGTTATAGAAGTAGAAAGTAGCATGAACGTATTGTAGAACATTTATAAAACATTGAGGAGTATGAGGAAGTCAATATAAGTTTCTTGTAATCTCTTTAAGAATATGATCAATATTGATGTGTACTTCTTTCATGTTGTTTTGTATGTATTTTGCTATGATGGTCATTTTGTAACCATTTTCATTGTTCTTTTTTCTTATTTTCAATGACTGTAATATTAGTGCCATCTCATTTGCTGCTGTAAGGGTTAAATGAGTTAATGTGCATATAAACAGTGCTTGATCTATTGCATATCTTTGGCCTCATTATCAGCAACAGCATTATTCCTTATTTCTTCTTGTATGAATCAACTTTTTGGCATGGTATACAAGAGCCTTCTTAATCTGATTCTCATCTATTTATATAGCCTCACCTCGCAGTACTCTCGTTAATAAACCTGCAATTTAGCTAACCTGAATTGCATGCTGTTCCTCAGATGTGAGATGCTCTCTGTCTCCGAACATATAGCAAAAATGATATTTTGCTGCTAAGCCTTAGGAGGAACTTATTACATGGATTATCATATTGGAAATATTGAATAACATTACAGTCTCTATCTCTAAAAGCTGCTTTATAGAAGATGCAGAAGTTTTTTCTTGTCAATATTTCTTATATTCCCCTTCAGTAAAAACTGAGAGCATAGTGTTATATTACACTTCCCTGAATGGAGTAGTGCAGATATGTAGCTTTCTTATTATTTAAGTTGACACAGATTCATAATTTGGTAACGTATTCCTTAAATAAGAGGTCTCTTAACCTTGGACTCACAGAAGCCTTCTCAAAAGGGTCCATGGACAGAATTTGGGAGCAGAGATAGGAGTACATCTGTGGATTTGGATGGAAAAATTAAATATTGTTTCACTAACCACTAACCAAAATTTGACATTTCCTTCAATTATGAGTGTTGATGACAGACCATAGTAATATTAGCAGTATAGTGACTTGGTTACTGATAGAAATCACTGATGTTTTCATACTGTAATACAGCTGTTGTAACTATCTCCAGATATGGTTTATGCTCATCTTTGCTAATCAGTAATCATGAGACCCATCACATACATGACATGTAATCATCTTCTATGTACACATGGATGCTGGTGGATTTTTCTGGGTAGGTGTCAGAGCAGCTTTGCACCTAGTAGTTGTTTATCCATTCAAGTGAACTTCTATGTTCTTCATGTGTATATTTTTTACGGTATTCCCCAAATACAAAATCCTCAGCTTTTTCTTTGAAAGAGCAATCTGCAAAACCTGGAAAACCTTTAGAATTCTTTCAAAGAAGTTCCTGACACACTAATGAATTTTCTGAAAAAAATAAGGAAATCGATTCCATATACAATAGTATTAAAACCAATAAAATGTATGGAAGGTCTCTAATCTGTGAACTATAAGTTACTGATGAAAAAAATCAAAGAAGACATAAATAAATGGAAAGGTTTCCTGTGTTCATGGGTTAGAAGAATTAATATTGTTGAAATTTCCATACTACCAAAAACCATCAACAGATTCAATGTAATCTCCATCAAGATTCCAATGGCTTTTTTTAGTAGAAGTAGAAAAAGCTAAAATTTATAACCACAAAAGTTTCCAAAAAGCCAAGGAAATCTTGAGAAAGAACAAAGCAGGAGGCATCATGACTTCCTGACTTTAAGTTATACTTTAAAGCTATAGCAATAATGATGTGTGGTGCTGGGATACAAATGGACAAATAGATCAATAGAACAGAGTCTAGAGCCAAAAGCACAAGCTGAAAACCCAAGCAGGCATAGTCAGCTGATATCTGACAAGGGAGCCAAGAGTACTCAACGGAGAGAAGACTGTCCCTTCAGGAGTGGTGCTCGGGCAGTTGGATATTCACAGGTAAAAGAATGGAACTGCACTGTTATCTTACACCACTCACAAATATTAACTTGAAATGGATTAAAGACTTAAATATAAAACTTGAAACTATGAAACTCCTAGAAGAAAACAAGA
>NC_043712.1:51731989-51738921 GCF_006229205.1 Suricata suricatta | reverse complement strand
GGGTGTTGTATGGAAAACAATTTGACAATAAAATATTATGGGAAAAAAAAAAGAAAACAAGGCTCCTTGACATGGGTCTTGGTAATGATTCTTGGCTATGACACCTAAAGCACAAGCAACAAAATAAAAGATGAACAAGCAGGACTATACAAAACTAAAAAGCTTCTGTACAGCAAAAGAAACAATCAACTGTGAAAAGACAACTTACAGAGTGGGAAAACTATTCACAAACCATGTAGCTGATAAAGGGGTTAATATCTAAAATACATAAAGAATGGATATAATTCATTAGCAAACCCCCCCAATAACACAAGTAAAAAACTGAGCAAAGGACCCAAATAGACATTTTCCAAAGAAGATATACCCAAAGGTCAACATACAGGTACATGAAAAGGTGCTCAGTATCAATAGTCATTAGGGAAATGCAAGTCAAAACCACAATGAGATATCACTTTATGCCTGTTAAAATGACTACCATCAAAAAGACAAGAGATAACAGGGGCGCCTGCCTGGCTCAGTCAGAAGAGCATGTGACTCTTATCTCGGGGTTGTGAGTTCAGGCCCCATGATGGGTGTAGAGATTACTTAAATATATATGGAGAGAGAGAGGGACAGAGACAGACAGACAGACAGGCAAGACATAAATGCTGGTGTGGAGGTGGAAAAAATTGAATCCTTGTGCACTATTGGGGTGATTGTAAATTGATACAGCCACACTGGAAAGCAATATAATGGATCCTCAAAAAAACTAAAAGTACAGCAACCATATGTTCCAGCAATTTCACTTCCTTTTTTTTTTTTTTTAAAGATTACTTATTTATTTTGAGAGAGAGAGACAGAGTGAGCAGGGGAGGGGCAGAGAGAGAATACCAAGCAGGATCCACACTGTGTGGGGCCTGACATGGGGCTTAAACCCACGAATCATGAGCTCATGACTTGAGCTGAAACCAAGAGTTGGATGCTCAACCGACTGAGCCACTCAGCCACCCCCAGCAATTTCACTTCTGGGAGCATATCTAAAGGAAATGAAAGCATTAACTTGAAAAGATATCTGCTCCCCACCTGCAGTTCATAGCAGTGTTATTTGTAATAGCCAATATATATAAACAACTAAGTGTCCATTTGACAGATGAGTGGATAAAGAAATTGTGGTATATGTACAATACTATTCAGCCATAAAAAATGAGGATATCCTATCATTTTCAGCAATGTGGCTGGACCTTGAAGGTGTTATGCTAAAGGAAATAGGTCAGAGAAAGGCAAAATACTGTACAATCTCTCTTATGTCTCAACACTCCCTCACCAAAACCGGAAACTAAATTCAAAGAGAAAGAAATAAGACTTGTGGTTACCAGAAGTGGAAGATAGGGTGAGGAGGAATTAGAGGAAGGTGGTAAAAGGTACAAATTTACAGTTAAGATAAGTAAGTCCTATGGATGTGATGTATAGTGTGGTGATTACAGTGAACATTACTGTATGGTGTAGAGGAAAGGTGTTAGGAGAGTAAATCCTAAGAGTTTTCATTCTTACAAGGAGAACATTTTTTTTTTCTTCTTTCTTTTCTTTTTTTTGTATCTATATGAGATGATGGATGTTAGCTGAACCTGTTTTGGTAATTATTCACCATCAGACCATCATGTTGTATGTCTTAAACTTATACAGTGATGTATGTTAATTATTTCTCAATAAAACTGGGGGGAAAACCTCCTAAAGCAAAGTTACTTAAGTTCCTTCTATCTTCGTAGCGTCAGTTTCTTCTTATTCATTCAATAAGTATTTATTGAGCATCTATTATATGCCAGCCATTTTTTATTTATTTAAAAAGTTTTTAAATATTTCTTTATTTTTGAGAGACAGAGACAGAGCACAAGCAGGGGAGGCGCAGAGAGAGAGAGCGGGTGACACAGAATCCGAAGTGGGCTTTGAGTTCTGAGCTGTCAGTATAGAGCCTGATGCGGGGCTCAAACTCACGAACTGTGAGGTCATGACCTGAGCTGAAGTCAGATACTTAGCCCTGTATACCAGCCACTTTTTAAAAAATGAGGTATAATTGACATATAATATTATATTAATTTCAGGTGTATGACATAATGATTCAACATTGATATTTACTGCTAAATAATCACTATAGCAGGTCTAGTTAACATTAAACAATTTTTTTAAGTTTATTCATTTATTTTGAGAGAGTGACATGGAAAGTGAGCAGGGAAGGGGCAGAGAGAGAGAAAGAGAGAGAGAGAGAGAGAGAGAGAGAGAGAGAGAGAGAGAGAGAGAGAGAGAGGATTCCAAGCAGTCTTTTTGCCCTGACGTGGGGCTCCACCTCATCACTGAGATCATGACCTAAGCCGAAACCAAGAGTCAGATGGTCAACCAACTGAGCCACCCACGTGCCCCTAGATAACATTTGTTACCATACCTAGTCACAATTTTTTTTTCCCTGTGCGAAGAACTTTTAAGATGTACTCTCTTAGCAACTTTCAAATACATAGCATCAAATTTGAGCTATGGATTCACAATACTTTTCCTTTAAGATGTAAATTGTATTGAATATGTTAAGCCAAAGATGAACTCACTGACTTAAGGATAAAAAACCTGTCACAGTAAGTCTAGAAATACTGGAATTTAAATAAAATTTTGAAAAAAAAAAAGCTTTGGAGAATTCTGGTGCTTTTTTTTCTTTCCTAGTTTTAATTTAAATTCTAGTTAGTTAACATACAGTGTAATACTCGTTTCAGATGTAGAATTTAGTGATTCAGCACCTCCGTGCAACAGCTGGTGCTCGTCACAAGTGCCCTCCTGAGTACCCATCACTCATGACCCATCTAGTCCTCTCCACTGCCCACCTCCCCTTCAGTAACCATCAGTTTGTTATTTTTTTGTTGTTGTTGTTTGTGTTTTCTAAAGTTTATTTGTTTTAGAGAGAGAGGCAGAAAGAAAACAAGAGCAGGGGAAAGGGTAGAGAAAGAGAGAGAGAGAGAGAGAGAGAGAGAGAGAGAGAGAGAGAATCCGAAGCAGGCTCTACGCTGTCAGTGTCACTTGTTCTTTAGAGTTAAGAGTCTGTTTCTTGGTTTGCTTTTCTCTCTTTCATTTTTTTCTCCCTAAAGAATCCTAGTGGTTTTCTTTGTTTGTTTTTGTTTTGTTTGTTATGTTTTGAGAGAAGCCTACCTATATAAGTGTGTATTTAAAAAATGTGTTAATATTTATTTTAGACACACATGCGCACACACACACACACACACACACACATGAGTGGGGAAGGGAAGAGAGAAAAGGACAGAATCTGAAGCAGGCTCCAAACTCTGAACTGTCATGTTGGGCTTGAACCCACGAACTAGGAGATCATGATCTGAGATATGTCGGGCGCGTGACTGACTGAGCCACCCATGTGCCCCAAGCCGACCTATATTTGTAAAGGGAACTATGAAATCTTTAATCACATTTGCTGCAGTATATATCTGTCAGTCAGGATTTTAATTTTTAAATACAAAAAAATTTTGATGTTCAATATGGCATATATGGTGCCTTTTTGAAGATCACCTCATAGTTCAATGTTCTTAGTTTGGCTAAGCAAAAAACTCACTGGGCTACATCTTCTAAAAAAATTAACTTTAGTCTGTCTTTCAAATGTACTTTCTTACATTTAATACACTAATAATCAAACTTGAAATAGGTTCATAACTAGGATGCCTGTGTGGCTCAGGCTGTTAAGTTAAGCTCTTGACTTTGGCTCAGGCCATGATCTCACATTTCATGAGTTTGAGTCCCACATCAGGCTCTGTGCTGGCAGTGCGGAGCCTGCTCGGGATTCTCTCTCTCACCCTCTATCTCTGCCCCTCCCTTGCTCATGTGCTCTGTCTCTCTCTTTCAATAAATAAATAAACTTTAAAAAAAGCAGAATTCTTTATGAATTTGTTTGAAAGCATTTAACCTTAGGTGTATGATACTGCCCCTCTTCTTTCTCAAAAGACACATGCTATTAAAGAGCGGGAAAGTGATTAACAAATGTATTTTACATAAACAAGAATTTGTTAAATGTAACAAATATTTAAACAGTTTAGACAAGTTTAGACATGGGAAATTTTAGTGGCCTTATTTTTGTCTCTTATTGCTGTATCATTATACAAATAACTACAACTATGTCACTAGAGGATTTTTTGTTTCTTTACTTATTTAATGTTGAATTAATTGTACTCTATACTGTATAATGTGAAGTATGTCACAAACACACACTTCTTACTCATCAAAGCATAAATTATTTAGTGAGTGCTCTTTCTGTAATTCCGTGAGAGTCAGCAGTGAGGAACTAGAGTGTATGGCTCTTTCCCAGTTCTTAAAAATTCAGAAGAATGCCTTGGAGAATTATATTGTTACTTAATTTTACCTTTCAGAGTGTTTGTATCTACACAAACACATTTCTGTGGTAGAGTAGAAAACCGCTATTCATTAAAATTTAATTGTAGTTGGTTTTTGCTTTTAAAGGCTCTTTGTGAAAATTTTATTACTTTGATATACCTGGAAAATTTCCTAAAACGATGAACTTTTATCTTGTTTCTTTTTAAAAAAATTTTTAATGTTTATTTATTTTTGAGACAGAGAGATACAGAGTGTGAGGGGGGGAGGTACAGAGAGAGAGGGAGACACAGAATCCGAAGCAGGCTCCAGGCTCTGAGCTGTCAGCACAGGGCCTGACATGGGGCTTGAACCCACAAACTGCGAGATCATGACCTGAGCCAAAGTCGGCTGCTTAACCAACTGAGCTACCCAAGTGCCCCATTTATCTTGTTTCTTTAAAAGGAATAACTTTTGACATACCATTAAAGTGAAAATTAATTTTTCTTGGTATTATTGAAGGCATTCTTGCATTCAGCATTGTTGCATTTGCTATGAGAGTAAAAAATGTAATTAACCCAACAAACATGTACAAAATATTCATATATTCTAGACAGGCACAGTACAAATACAGAGTTTGCTGAACTAAGGAAAGGTAGACTTAAGGAGTTGCAAAGCCAGTTGAGAAACAAGGAATACATATATTAGGCATTGGAATGATGTGTTATATTGAATGTTATAGGTAAAATAAATTTTACTGTTTATTCATTCAACAGCAACCTATGAAACAATAGTTTAGCAATTCTCTTAAATCTGTGTGCTGTATTATATATTGATTTATGAAGCTACTGGATTATTTTTTATTAATGACTTATTTAAACAATTGATTGTTAACAAAGGAACTGTGTATTTTAATTATACTTCATATGCCTCTGTCAGTGGGATTCTCGGCATATTTATGGGAGGTATATAGAATTAAGCTTATATCACCTTATGTTCTTTGAAGTCTGTGCATCGATAACTGAAAGAAATAAATTCTATGTGGAGGATATTATGCTTTTATCCAGTTTATAGTTTTTATTTTATGTATAACTTCTAGGCAACGTAGTTTCCGAAATCTGACTGCTGTATAATTTAAAAACTTATCTTCCCTTTTGTCTACTGAGGAATAAAACAAACCTCACATTTTTGAACACAGGGTCTCTGTGATATTGTTCTTTTTTTTTTAATGTTTATTTAATTTTGAGAGAGAGAGAGACAGAGCATGAACAAAGGAGGAGCAGAGAGAGAGAGAGGGAGACAGAATCCAAAGCAGGTTTTAGGTTCTGAGCTGTCAGCATGGAGCCTGACACGGGGCTCGAACCCACAGATTGCAAGATCATGACCTAAGCCGAAGTCAGTCGCTTAACCAACTGAGCCACCCAGGTGCCCCATCTGTGATATTGTTCTTAATGACTTAGAAAACCACTGATTGATCACCTTCTCAGCCATTGTTGATCTTCAGCGTTGAGCCACATGTATTCTTAGAATTATTAAGCATTTTTCTATTGGATAAAACTGGCCAAATATACATTTTGTGTTTATGATATAAAGACAAGATTTAAATTAGTTCCAACAATAGAGACTCTTGAAATATAGAATGATATACTACTGAATTTAAATAATCTCTCCATGCTTGTCATTTTACATGGATAGTATCATAAAACAAATAATGACAGATTAAGACCTGCCTAGCAGAGGGAAAACTAAATTACATGACTTTTATTAAGGCATAAATAAACCTATTAACCATTATCTAGAATATCAATTAGTAGACAGTGCACTGACAATTTTATTTATCAACATTAAACACAATTATTAATTACAGACCTGATGAATCTAGCAGTAAGCAGGCCATGTTGGATATTCTGGGACCTTAAGTCCATTATGTGAGAGAGATGATTACCGAAATCCTGCGGGGAAATAAGTAATTGTCGTTGTAAAATTTTAATTGCCTTGGAATAAGGCAAATTATATTTTCTTGTCTGAGAATATAAATAGTATGACATTAAGATAACAAGCTTCAGTAGTTGTAAATAGAAAATGAATTTATGTTAGGTTTTAAAACAAAGAAAAGAGTGATGATGAATTTTTAGTGTGATAGTGGTTTAGTGTAAATGATATAATGCAAATGCATGCAGAGTTTCTTTAGCTATGTTGTTTAGTAGGTAAGCTATTTTTTGCATTCCTTTTTTTCATAGTGAAAATTAATGTGGGAGGGGACTCTTTGAATGAATTACCACAGGTGAATGGGGATTGTATAATTGAGAAAATATTTTAACTGTGTGGTGATTGGCAGAGTTGTAAAATGAACAAGAGACAGTACATATTTTCATCGTGTCTTTCTTTTTTCCCCCCTGAAGATCCAAATTCCAGAATTTGTGGACATTTACTCATAGGTGCAGCCAAGAATTCATTTGCAAAACTCATGGATAAACTTAGCCTGGCCATGGAGAGTATACCATTGCATAGTAGCAGGAGTATTACATATGTAGAAAAAGATTCTCTGGTTCAGAGGCTGGCTCGTGGACTTCATAAAGTAAATACGCTGGCCCTGAAGTGTG
>NC_043712.1:51706737-51731889 GCF_006229205.1 Suricata suricatta | reverse complement strand
AATTTCATTAGATAGTGACTTTGGAACTTGTAACTTTAATTCCAAATCACACTTATTTGTAGTTTAAGTTAGTTGTGCATAAAAATATCCAGATTTCATGTAATCTTGTTTATTTGAGAGAGAGCGCATACGTGAGCAGCAGGAGTGACAGAGAGAGAGGAGAGAGAGAACCTGTGCTGTCAGTGCAGAGCCTAACATGGGACTTGATCCCACAGACCCTGAGATCATGACCTGGGTTAAAACCCAGAGTCAGATGTTTAACCCACTGAGCCACCAAGGCATCCCAGACTTCATGTAGACTTTTAATGTGATACATAATAGCACTTCCAAGTAAATGTCTTAAATATCGAAATTCAAAAGTTCTGGCATGAATTGTGAATTTACTGTTTTCTGTAAGTGGACTGCAACAGAATTCTATGAGACATAAACAAATGTCAGTTACATTTTCTATCCCTGTAGATTATTTATTTTCTTTGGTTGTTCATTTCATATAAACCAAATTATTGGTCACATAAGAAATAAAGTTTTCACCTCTAAGTTTCCATTACAGCTAGTAATGTTTTTCTGTATAATCCAAAATACATTTAAGTTAGCAAAAGGGCCATTGCTCTTGATTTATTAGTCAACCTGTAGTTACTGCCTGTAACACTGCTCTTGATTAACAACAGAAAAGCACAGCATCGTTACAGAAGCAGATACTTGGATTTACACAAAGGTTGCACGCGGCAGAAGTGGAGCGCCGTTCACTGCGCTTGGAGGTCACAGAATTCAAACGAAACGTGAATGAAATGAAAAAGGAGCTCGACAAAGCCCAGGGTCTTCAAATGCAATTAAATGAATTTAAGCAGTCGGTAAGTATGTGTGATTTAAAATACCGTGGCTTTAGCGCACTCTCGGCTGATACATACACATATATGATCCATAGATCTATAGATTTCTTTTAGCTTTTTGTTGTTTGTTTTCTCAAATAATTCAGAAAATTCCTCTTTTAAAATCCACCAACAATACTGCATTATATACCATCAAAGTTGCTGGGAGTCTAGATCTTAAATGTTCTCTCCACAGAAAGAAGTGTTAATCATGTCATATGATAGAGGTGTTAGCTAGTGCAATATTGGTCATCATATTGTAATATATAAGTGTATCAAATCAACAGGTTGCACACCTCACACAGTCTTATATCTCATTTATATCTCAAAAGCGAGGAGTTAATACCAGATGTTTAAGGGGGTACTGATTCTGTGTCAGGAGAACTTACAGCCCTGTTCACGTATATGGTGCAGACAGTGGCTGAAAGTAAGTTATAGTTTAGGAGAGATTAACTGCTTTAGCAAACAAACCCCCATATGTATACTAAAAAATAATGAAATGCTTCTCCCAGTTGAAGAGCGTCGTGTTTGGAATAGGAGGTGGGATGTTCTCTCTTTTCTTTCTATATTAAATATTTTGAGTACATTAGATTATTTCATTTGAAAGAAATCAAATTGCTTTTCCAAAGAAATGTTCAATTTAACTTCCATCAGACTTATGTATTATTTAAGAAAGCAGAAGATAGCTGAGAAAAGAAAGCCTAGATACCAAATAACATTAAATCAAGATCAAAATTGTAAGTATATGATGCACAGTAACATGGAGATACACACATAATCTCTGCCGCCCAGGTTCGTTAGTAACACTGCTGTTCTTAATGTGGATATGGGAGTATAGAGTTAAGAGATTACCCTGTAACTTCAAAATTGTATCCAATAGATGACAACTAATATAAATGTGAATACAACATTTGTTTCCTAAATCTAGCAGCAAGCTACTTTTACTACCCTCTTCTTTGGGGAACCTTTGCAAGTTCAGCTTCGGTTTAACTGGCTAATTTGGAATGTGTAGTTTTAACATTTATGGAAACAGAGGGGCAGATAGTTTAGTTACCAATCCTATGATAGTGTCAATTGCTAGTGTTAGTTATTATTTCAAGTAGCTATGCCTTCAAAGAGCAAAAAGTTCCTATAAATTAGTCAAGTAATCATGAATTACCCTTCTGATTGAAGATAAGTAATAGTTTTCTTATCAATGAATGTCTAAAGACACCCATTTTCCCCTCACTTTCTTAGTTTTTTTTGTTCAGAGAAGGTAAAATTTTAGAGCTGCCTCAACATTTTTTAAATTATAAAAGTAGTATCTGATAGCCATACATAAAAATACTAAAGGTTCAAAGAAGAAGCTTCTGTAATCATACTGCATATAACCAATTACTACTGAATTGTGGATGAGCTTTGTTCCCCACATTTTCTGGTGTGTTTTTTTATGTGCAGATGCATGCTTTTAGGCACAGTTGTAATTTAGAATGATTTTGCATGTACAATTTGCAAAAAACATATATAAATATTAATATTTGCTTATAGTACTATAAACATTTCCTGTGTTACTTATTAAGTTCATTTTCAATAAAATGAATAAATTATATTATAATAATAATTTATAATTATATAATAATAGTACAATTTCTAATTATAACATAATTTATAATGATAACATAATTATATTAATTATAATTATAAATGATAGGTTTTGATTTTACTAATACCATCATATGGATGTATCAAAATTTATTTGACTATTCTCTTATTAATAGATGCTTCACTTTTTCCAATTTTTTTTGCCATTATACTTAAATCTTAAAGAGCTGTTTATTTTGAGAGAGAGCGAGCAAGTGGGGGTTGGACAGATTATGACCTAAGCTGAGGTCAAGAGTCGGGCGCTTAACCAGCTGAGCCACCCAGGGGCCCCAACAGCTGTTTTTCCTTTAAAAGCCAGTTCCTTTGGAGTGTGTCTCTGCCTCTTTTTGATTTGCTTTTAATTGTGTATCCTAACTAAATCTGGGACGTTGAGGTGGCCAAAATGGAAAGAAATAGTTCTTGATACAATTTGAAATTTAGAAGAAGCCCACTTTTTTTTTAGACTTAGATAAGTGACTTTCCTGAAAATTGGAAGATTATATATGTTGCTTTCTAGAATATGTGTGAGGAATTGTAGGTATTCTATACAATATGATTTCCTAGTCCTTAGCTAAGTATCAGTAAAACAAATTAACATCTTATCTTTGATTAGTTTGGAAGTAGTTAGGACTCAATTTCTAGAATCCAGACAGAAGTTTAGAGTTTGAAGAAAAGTTGCTGGAAGCTGACAATTCTTTTGTAGGAACTTTGGTTGAATAAGTGGCTTGCTGCAAAAGCTAACATGTCCCAGGAAATGTGTAGTGTGAATTACTTTCACTAAAGTATAGAAATAAACGTAGAATTAATTGAAGGAATCATTGAAGGGATTAGATAGATAGCTTTATATTTGTTAATTTTTCTTTTAACATGTATTCATTTTTGAGAGACAGAGACAGATAGAGTGTGAGTGGGGGAGGGGCAGAGAGAGAGGGACACACAGAATCTGAAGCAGGCTCCAGGCTCTGAACTGTCAGCACAGAGCCCATCCTGGGGCTCGGACTCACAGAACCGCGAAATCATGATCTGAGCCAAAGTTGGACGCTTAACTGACTGAGCCACCAGGCATCCCAAGTACCTTTATATTTACATTTTTTTATGTTTTTTATTTATTTTTGAGAGTCAGAGAGAGACGGCGTGAGCAGAGTGGGTCAGAGAGAGAGGGAGACACAGATTCTGAAGCAGGCTCCAGGCTCTGAGCTTGCTGTCAGCACAGAGCCTGATGTGGGGCTCAAACCCACGAACTGTGAGATCATGACCTGAGCTGAAACCAGATGCTTAACTGACTGAGCCACTCAGGCGCCCTATACCTTTATATTTGGACATAGAGTTGCAAGGTGTAACATTATAAAATAATGATTTCTAACATTTAATAACCATATTGAGCATGTATAAGGCACTAACTCTAAGCACTTCAAGGAGTTGATGCATTTAGTTCTCTTATATCAGTAACAGTTCCAGATTATTATTATCTTTATTTTACAAATGAGGGATATGGGACCCAGAGCAGCTAAGTAACTTGCACAAGGTCACATTGTGAATGGAAATGACAGCATTTGAACCTGAGTAGTCTGGCTCTAAAACCCATGCTTTTGACTACTTCACTCCAGTGGTTAATGTTTATATCTAGCTATGTGACTAAAGGATTGTTTCATTAAAAACAGAATAGATGGGAAATGATGTTATTTTCTTCTAAAAAATGGAGAGCATTTGCTTGCAATCATCGTCTTTCTCTGATTTCAGGCAAAATATCTTCAGGAGGAAAATAAAATCGCTTCCTTAGAATTGGACTAACATTGTAACATCCAGGAAAGTATCCTGCCTGCCCAGCTATTCAGTACTCTGATGGCTTCAGCACCATGTTCATCCACTGATCTACTGACTGTTGTTCCTTTATAACAAAACTCCATGATTTTTTTTTCTTTATGAGCTCCTCACAACTGCTTCTACACACCACCTCTTATTCTCCATTGCTATACTTGTTTGGTTCTGTTTAGTTTCTGAAGAGAGAATGGAATTGAGCCAGTCTCTGGGAGGGATAGATGGACAAGAGAGAGGCTAACATGAGCTAAGTTTTAAGGTGAAGGAGACATTTTGGAGGAGTGGAAAGCAGTCCTGTGAAATCATGGGATCTTAATTTATAGAGGCCAGGTGACCGATGGTCACCTCAATGAGTGGTACTTTAGAACAACATAACAAATAAAAGGTAGAAGAAGTACAAACATATCTGTTCATGAGACCCAGAAGAATGCTGTGGCGTCAGGGACCAGGAGGATTTAAGAGGTTGAAATGAACAAGAGTGCCCAGAAGAGATCGTTAGAGTTGATGTTTTGGAAGTGGAGGGTTTGGTTGTAATGGCACAATGTGGAGAGTGAGGCAGCGGTTGGGAGAGAGCAAAAGATAGATGTTCCTCCAAACCTAAACACTGTAAAAGTATCAGAGATATATTAGATTCACCATTACTAGATGGATTGCAGGAAATGAGGCAACGTTCCTGTGTGCTTGTGATCATTTATATTACCTTGTGTCAACTTAGGTAAGTCATTTGGCATCTGTTTTTATGCTATAATATTGCTCTTGTTTATGCTATACTTTAGAATTCAATTAGTGTTGAGGAATGCATTATATATACCTTCGAAAAGGCGAATAATAGTTAAAGACACTTGCTTCTGGAAGGTGGCACACATGGTACCTGGTGCCAGTGTAAAACTGAGTTAAAACTGTATTATGATACAGAAAGATGCCTGTAATAAACTTCTCCTCAAACTTAGTTCTAGCAAAATTTTTTCTTTGCATGAGATGCATGCTTGCTGTTATTGGACCACGAGGAAACTATAACTAAGCACATTTGTTTCATATCTCAGAAAACTCAGAGATAAAGTGCACATACAACTGTAATAATTTATATATTCCAGATGACTATACTCGATTGAATTTTTATTCTGCTCTACCTTTCCCCTTACCCTAAATTCAAAAAAAATTTAAATCAATTTGCTTTCTATTTGTGGTTAATTATAGTCACCTCAAAGCCTATTCAACAATGGGACAGTTATCAGTCTTAAATATCTATATCTATATACACATCTAGATCTAGATAGATATACTGATAGATACAGTGTGGTTAAGTGACGTGCACAGTCCCTTTTAGTTTTCCATGGACACTTCACAGGTTACCTACCTTTTGTGAAACATTCCCATTCTTTGTACGACAAGATCAAGATGTCTTTTGTTTGATGTATTAAGTTTCATTTGCATAATTGTTTTGAACAGGAGATAATATATGTGTGTCCTTCCCTGGATTCACTACCTTTTAAGGGATGGCCCCTGGCTAGAACTGTCTAGATAGATGTAGTGCTTTGTTCTATAAAGCAGTCATGATATTATAAAAACTGTGTTATATACTCTGGTGCATAGTTTTATTTGTAGATGTTTATGTATGAATATTCTTTCATTAAACAAATATTTACTGAGAGCCTGCTGAGTGCCAGGCACTCTTCTGTGTGTTTTGTGAGCAAGCTGAATGAGGTCCCTACCCAGTGGAGCTCATGTCCTTAAATAAGTAGTTGATGGCAGGGTGCGGACAGGCAATAAAAAAGTGAATAACTGTATAAAGTGGATTTAGATCATGGTAATGACTATACAGAAAATAAAGGAATATGGTATGGTAGCATGAGTAGTCGTAGGAGTTGGGGAGGTATGGCTGGTAAAGATTCTCGAAGGAGGGGATTTTTGACCGGAGAGATCTGAATTGTATTTTACACTGAACACAGACTTTTGGGTAATCACTTCAAAGCATACTTCTGGGTCATCTGGGTGGCTTATTTGTTTGTCTGACTTAGGCTTGGGCCATGATCTCAAGGTTTGTGAGTTCGAGCCCTGCATCAGGCTCTGTGGTAACAGCTCAGAGCCTGGAGCCTGCTTCGGATTCTGTGTCTCCCTCTCTCTTGGCTCCTCCCCCTCTTGCATTCTGTCTCTCTCTTAAAAATAAATAACATTAAAATAATAAGCATAGGAACTTGTTAAAGGCCTTAATTCTTATTTATAATCATACTCTTAATAAAAAGTGCTTATGTATGAAATGTAAACTGAGCATTATGGATTTATTTGAACTTGAAATAAGTTTCCTAACATTTTATTTGACTAAAATGGACAGCACTGGGGTTATAGCTGCTCTGCTTCTAAAACCAGAGTGATGGTTTTTTTTTAACTCGACTTATAAAATCCAAAAAAAACAACTTGTGTTGGACATTTTGAACTCACTCTTATGTTAGCAAATGTAGTTCTGAAAAGTGATACAACAGCGAAGTTAGCTTATAAATGGTTTTGTAACCTTTTTCCAGAAATTGATCACCCACGAGAAGTTTGAAAGTGCGTGTGAAGAACTGAATAACGCATTACTCCGGGAACAACAGGCACAAATGCTATTGAATGAACAGGCACAGCAACTACAGGAATTGAATTACAGGCTTGAATTACATTCCAGTGAGGAAGCTGACAAGAACCAAACTCTAGGAGAAGCTGTTAAGGTAGGAAGACATTGGTTTATTTCCTCCAGGTGTGGATTTTCGAGGAAATCATTTCTGTCACCTGAATAGGGAATAAAACCCACGATCTGAAATTCTATCCTGTAAAAGTTTGTAAGGATGGAACGAACTTGGTTCTGGAAGCTCAATGCCAAGTATGTGTTCACATGTATGGAAAATGTACAGGTGGTTGAAAATTACGTGTTTAGGTGAAAACAAAGTAGGGATTTTCCCAGGAATAATTTGCTAATTTTTTTCATTTTATCTTCCTTGTCTTTTCTCTTCACTTCTTTTCTTTTACCTGTTTTTATGCCCCTCGGCCATTGAAACTCTACATATCTTCTGGATTTTGAAAAGTTTTGTGTCTGGCTCTGATTCTTATCTAAGTGCATTTCTGGGGAAGAGGAAGGTTTGGTTAGGGAGAGTTGGTTGCCCTGTCATGTATTTGTGGCAAAGATGCTTAGAAGGGAAAAGAGAAGTTATAGTAAAATAGTTGTCATTTAGAAAATTTCATTAGTGGATTTAGGATTATGATATCTTTTGGAAATGTTGGCTGCAAAGTATAATAGAATTCTAGTTTCTGATTATACTTGTGGAGTTTTCACTAGTGAAGTTATATACACTGGAAAGAAAGAACTAATTTCAGGAAAACAAAAATTATATAATATAGCCTCTCTACTGGGTATCATATCTAATGCAGTAAGCAACTCAGAGTTGACTATAATTTATTATGCAAATACTATATCTTTATTCTAATAGCTCAATCCTAATACTGCTAATAAAATAGTCAAAATTTATTGAGAGCTTCCTATTTGCCAGGCATGATGAACAATACTTTATAAGCTATTATCTCATATAATTCTCATACAAATCTATGGGATTACTTCCATTTTGTAAATGAGAAAACCAATATATCAGGAGGTTACACACATAACCACTAGTAAGTGACAGACCTAGAGAGTCAGATTTCACATCTGCCTTCCTAACCATCTCATTGCATTTACTGTTGATTGATGGACAGCACACATATGCCAGGCTCTGTGCCGCTATCTCTACATGAATTATTTTGTTTCATTCTTAAATTACCCTTACAGAATAGACACTACTGTTATTTCCATTTTTGAAGTTTTTATTTAAATTCCAGTTTAATACTTTAATACAGTGTAATATTAGTTTCAGGTGTACAATATAGTGATTCAACACTTCCATACAACACCCAGTGCTCATCACAATAAGTGCACTCCTTAACCTCCATTGCCTACTTCACCCACCCCTCCCACCCCCTGTGGGAACCATCAGTTTCTTCTTCATAGTTAAGAGTCTGTTTCTTGGTTTGCCTCTCTCTCTTCTCTTTCTTTTAGTCATTTGTTGTTTCTTAAATTCCACATATGAGTGAAATCATATGGTATTTGCCTTTCTTGGACTGATGTATTTCACTTAGCATAATATGCTCTAACTCCATCCATGTCATTGAAAATGGCAAGATTTCATTCTTTTTGATGACTTATGTGTGTGTGTGTGTGTGTCACCTCTTCTTTATCTATTCATCACTTTGTGGACATTTGGTATCTTTCCATAGTTTGGCTGTTGTTGGTAATGCTGCTATAAATGTAGAGGTGCATTTACCCCTTCAAATCTATACTTTTGTATTTTTTGGGTACCTCCATACTGATCTTCAGAGTGGCTGTACCAGTTTGCATTTCTACCAACAGTATAAGAGGGATTCTCTTTCTCTGAATCCTCTGCCAACACCTGTTGTTTCCTTTTTTGCTTCTTTTTTTTAAAATGCTTATTTATTTTTGAGAAAGAGACAGTGAGCAGGGGAGGGGCAGAGAAAGGGAGACAGAGAATCCCAAGTGGGCTCTACACTTACAGGTGTGAGGCTCCATAGCATGACGTCAGATCATGACCAGAGCCAAAATCAAGTCAAGACACTTAAGTGACTGAGCCACCTAAGTGCCCCAACACCTGTTGTTTTTTGTGTTGTTAATTTTAGTACCATTGTTTTTTGATGAAACTCAGAGAATTCAGTTGACTTGCTTGGGGTCTTCTGGCCTGTAAATACAGAAACTGGGGTTTAGTGTTTTAGAAAAAATTAGAAAATATTGAAATTTGAAACAAGAAAATACAGATGCATTTAAAGAAGGAAACATAGATGACCTCAGGGGGAAAATAACCTCCCAGGATACAATTAATATTTTGGAGTATATTTTTCCTGATACATATATTAAGTCAAACCATTTCAAATTGCTATTTTTTAAGTCAAAAACAGACAAATGCCAGCAATTTTATATGGATCAACCTAATAGTTTTTCTTACATAAATGAGAACATACTTATATACTGTTTCATAACATATTGCTTTACATATTAATAATAGTTGAATACATTCTTACTAACTGATAGGACTCTGTTATATCAATTTTTTTCCCTTTCGTAAGCACAACTAATAAATATTCATTGTGTAAAAATAAGAAAATATAGATGAAGAAAAACAAAAATCAAAAGATTCCCAAATCATATCAGCATGTGTATTTACTCTCAAAATTTTGTTACATATTATTTCAGACCTTACATTTTGCAAGTATAGAAATATAACTAAATATAGGTTAATAAGATACAATCATACTTTTATATGTACTTTTTAATTTAGTTTTTAAAAACATCATATGAAGAATTTCTTTCCATGCCAGTAAATATAGCAGTATCATCATCCTTAATGGATGATAGAATTCTTTGAATATGCAGAATTTTTTAAACTAGTTTCTTATTCCAGTTTCTTTCTGTCTTTCTCTTCCTTCCTTCTTTCCTCACTTCCTTGCTTCTTTGCTTCCTTTCTTCTTTCCTTCCCTCCCTCCCTCTTTCTCTCGCTTTCTCTCTTTCTTTCCTTTTTTATCTTTCTATTATAAGTAATTGCAAGATGAGCAACCCTGTGGCTAAATCTTTATACACATATCTGTAATTATTTCCTTATCATAAAATGCTAAATGAGGAATTACTAGGTGAAAAGCTACATGAATTTTAAAGTGTAAATGTTAAAAATTGTCCTGCAGCAAATTTTTACCAGTTAACTTCTCTCCTAAAATTTATGGTAATTTCTCTTTTTTTCTAAAAGCTTATTTATTTATTTTGAGAGAAAGAGGGAGCAGGGGAGGGACAGGGAGAGGGAGAAAGAATCCCAAACAGGCTCTGCTATCAGCACAGAGCCTAACACAGGCTCCATCTCACACCCCTGAGATCATAACCTGAGCAGAGATCAAGAGTCTGATGCTTAACTGACTGAGCCACTCAGATACCCTGTGATTTCACTTTTTACCCAACCTGGCTGTCACTATTTAAAAATTTTTTGTCACTTTGATCAATATGGCATTGTTACTCTAATGTGTATTTCTTTGATTACTAGTCAAGTTGAATATTTTAGAAATATATTAGTCAACATTTTAATGCCTCATGTCCCATTAATAGATAATGAAGTTAACTAGGCTTTGACAAAGCATATAACTGTGTCCTATAGAGTGTTTTCTTTCTGAAATAGCTCATAGTTTGCATTTAGGGGTAGTATCTTCCAGCAGGTAAAAAGCTGTTCATACTCATTTCTTTTAAATGCCAATAGCTTAAATATTGTTGTCAGGAGTAGAGAATTGTTTAATTACTATCTCTTAATTAGAACCAGCAGGTGGTAATGTGAAAATGCTCTCTTGTGGGAGTCAGCATAGTTCAGCAGAAAAAGCACTGGCCTTGGAACAAGTATTTCCGAATTCAAATCCCAGGTCTGTCACTTGGGCAAATAACTTAACCTTTCTCAGCCTCAGGTTCATCTTCTGCAAAATGAGGGATAATGATACTTAAGTTCCAGAATTTTTATGGGAATTAATTAAGACACTGGTTGAACAGCAAGTATATGCTTGATAATTATTCTTTTGTGTTTTTCAGTGGTACTTACATAGTTTTTTGTGTGTCCCCCACAAAAATAAAATGTATTGCTTTTAAAAAATAAAACGTATTGCTTCTCCTTTATAAAAACTAAATAAGATCATGAATAGAAAATATGGAAAATACAGAAGGGAAAACAAGTTACTTAAAATCTTATCATCTGAAAATGACCATGTAACACATTGGGGTTTTGTTTTTCACCATTTTTCTATATGTAATAGTTTTTATAAATCATACTTTGGATGTGATGCTCAGAAAGGCCTTCCTTTATGAGACAGCTAGAATTAGAGCAAGATACCTATTGTATTACAGTAGTGCATTAAAGAGTAAGGGAATCTCCAAGGACAAAAATATAACAACACCAACAAACCCCAGTGAGTGGAATCAGAGTCAGCACTGTGAACAGATGCTGAGCTTACACTGTAGGCAAATGCCAAAGTCAGTGCTAGAAGTAGGAGTCAAAGCTTCGGGCTCCACCAGTAGATTGGGCCTTGAACTTGAGGTTCCCACAATAAGGAATTGCCTAATAACCTGAATGGGATAATCTCAGGTCAGTAATGTCTGGGCAGAAGCTAATGTAAAATTTTCTCTGGAAAAAAGCTTGCCTAATTTAGTTCCTTTAGGAGCTGCTCCCACTCGCCCCTGCCCCTTTGTCCTGACTAAAGTTGATGAAGAAATGGGCACATAAATAAATATGTTAATCTTATATTCAGCCACATTGCTGAACTCTCTTGTCAATTTGAGTAATACTCTATCTGTACTTTCTAGGGTTTCCTACATAGACCATTACATTATTTGTCCTATAGTGGCAGTTTTGTTTTTCCTTTCCGAACCTTAATCTTTTAATTTTTCCCTCTTCCTTATTGCACCAGCTAAAATACAGTGTTGAGTAGAAGTAGAGGCAGCAAGCATCCTTATCATGCTCCAAATCTTGAAGAAGATCTTTCTTACATTTTTCCATTAAGGAGAAAGTTTTCTGTAGGTTTTTACTTGATAAATCCTAATTGGGTTAAAGGGGTTTTCTTCCTAGATTATGCGTAAGTAAAAAGTCATGAATGAATGTTGGATATTATCAAATAGATTTTTAGGTATCTATTGAGATAATTAAATAATTTTCTCATTCTGTTAGCATGTTGAATAATATCAGAGGTTGGCAAACTATGGCCCACAGCCTGGGTTTGTGTGGCCTGTGGCCTAAGAATAACTTCTCAAATGAAAGGAACCCACTGAACTATGAGCAAGATAAAAAAATGCAAATAAGCATCTAGAAACAAAGTAATGAAACTATAGAATAACAGAGACAAAGAGGAAATCTTAAAATCTGTGGGCTTAGGAAAGACAATCTTTCTGTGGCTGATCTTGAATGAATGGAAGTAGTTCAGTAGTTCCAAAATTCTCTAAGAACTCGTCAGTGAAGGGAACATGCTTTTTGAAGGCAGGAATGATTTAGTTTTAGCATACTTCTCTGTTACTAGGCACCATAGACAAATGGATATGGAAAATGTAGTATGGAAAAAAGTGGAACAAGTTAAAGATTTGTTACTATCTTTTCCCTACTTCCCCACTCTGTTCTTTAGATATTTTATATTGTTGACCTGGTCTATAATATCGTTAGTGCTATTGAACCTCTAAAGCTTTTATCAGGAAAGCTTTCTTTTTTTATTTTTATTTAAAAAATTTTTTAATGTTTATTTATTTTTGAGAGAGAGAACAGAGCATGAGCAGGAGGAGTGCAGAAAGGGAGGGAGACACAGAATCCAAAGCAGGCTCCAGGCTCTGAGCAGTCAGCACAGAGCCTGACATGGGGCTTGAACTCATGAACCATGAGATCATGACCTGAGCCGTAGCCAGCTGACTGAGCCATCCAGGCTCCCCCAAATCTTTCTTTTTTAAAAAAATTTTTTAGTGTTCATTTTTTTCAGAGAGAGAAAGAGAGGAGAGAAAGAGTATATGCACAAATGGGGGAGGGGCAGAGAGAGAGAGGGAGAGAAAGAATCCCAAGCAGGCTCTGTGATGTCAGCACAGAGCCTGATGTGGGGCTCAAACTCATGAACTGTGAGAAATAAAGAGTAGGATGCATAACTGATTGAACCCCAGGAAACATTTCTTTAGATGGTATAGTTCATTAGACAATGAAAGCTACATAGCCAAAGTATCTTATTTTTTTCTTGACTTTATGTAAGTTTAGATCTAAATTTAGTAACATTTTAACTAACGATTTTATCTTGGATCTTGCCTTACATATTTTATTTATCTGAAAGAGCCAGAGAGAGGGAGAGAGAGAGAACACACGAGTGAGGGAGAAAGGCAGAAAGAGAGAGGGAGAGAGAATCTTAAGCATGCTCCATGCTCAGCATGGAGCCCAACCACAAGACCCTGAGATCATGACATGAGCCGAAGTCAAGAGTTGGATGCTCAACTGACTAAGCAACTCAGGCACCCCATAAAATGGTTACTTTAATGAGGGAGTCAACTGGTATGTATCATACTTGCAGAAGCTAATACGGAAATTTGTACCTTACAGTGGGTGGATTGCTGCTGTGACCAACACCTGACGTGTGAGGCACTGGCTTAGAACAGACTAAGGGTATACTTCTCTTATTCTCATCTGATACCTAGATGGCGTCAAGGTAACCAGTTAAGTTCACTGCCTGCTTGCATGCTTGGGAATAAGGAAACCAGTAGTGAGGGTATTCCAAGAAAAAATCTTGGAGTATTTATTGGTACCTGGCACTGACTGAAAGTAAGCAGATTGAAAACCTGCCAGCTTTTGGGGGCAGTGGTGTTGCCTAAGAAACCGCAAGTCCAGACTAAAGTAGCCTTCTGCTCTGAGCCTTAAACAACAAACCTTACGTGATCTATCATTTTCTCTTCTTTTCTTTTCTTTTCTTTTCTTTTTCTTTTTCTTTTCTGTTCTGTTCTGTTCTGTTCTTTTCTCTTCTTTGTTCCTTCCTTTCTTTCTTTCCTTCCTTCCTTCTTTTTTTTTATTTTTTTAAATTTTTTTTAGGTAGACTTTATGCCCGGTGTGGAGCCCATCCCAGGGCTTGAACTCATGATCCTGAGATCAAGACCTGGTCTGAGATCAAGAGTCAGGCACTTAACCAACTGAACCACCCAGGCATTGTAATCTATCATTTTAATCAATTCCAAAGAAATCTATAGAAGTCACAGAATTCCATAGTGTAAATATCATTGCTTATTTATTCATTTGATGATGGGCATTAAATCTGTGGCATTTAAAAAAAATATTATAGATTAGAGAAAGGCAAAACTGGGTAGTTTTCCTGAAATGACATTGCTTATATGAAAAGAGATTTTTAAATTTTGCTCTCTCTCTAGTAAATTTCATATTAGGAATGACTAAATCATTAGGATTAGAATAAAGGCATATCTATAGTTCCTCATTTTTTTCAGAAAAGTTAGGTATCTATTAAATTCTGACAACTTTCGATTTTTTTCTGAAACATACTAGATGTTATTTATTATTTATAGAAATTTTAAAAATATTTATGTATTTATAGTATCACTTAATAAAGTTGATGATCTTTCTGTAAAGTTAAAATTACCTCCTGATTTATCTTTCATTAGAAATAAATTCTAGGGGTGCCCGGGTGGCTCAGCCAGTTAAGCGTCTGGCTCTTGATTTTGGCTCAGGCCATGATCTTGTGATTTATGGGATCGAGCCACATTTCAGGCTCTGTGCTGATAGTGCAGAGCCTGCTTGGCATTCTCCTTCTCCCTTTCCTTCTTCTCCTTCCAAGCTTGCAGGTGTGCATATACACATTCTGTCTCTCTCAAAATAAATAAACTTAAACAATTCTGCTCATCTAATTAATACACATATTTGAGCTATTACTGTGTGGGAAGTATAGTACTTAGCTTTGTGGAGAATATACTGAATTTAATTAAAAAAGAATACCTTTATCTTAAAAAAATATTTTTTATGTTTATTTTAGAGAGAGAGAGAGAGAGAGAGAGCAGGAATGGGGAGGGGCAGAGAGGGAGACAGAATCCAAAGCAGGCTCCAGGCTCTTAGCTGTCAGCACAGAGCTTGATGCGGGGCTCGAACTCACGAACCACAAAATCATGACCTGAGCCGAAGTGGGACGCTCAACCAACCCAGCCATCCAGACACCCCAAATATACCTTTATCTTAATGTTTGGTGAGATTTTTGAGATCACAGTGGATGAGAGCATCTGAAACTATTATAAAATCTTAAATTCTTGGAATTGTCACAGTTTTATAATTCTGTCCATGAAAAATCCTAGACATTGGTTGAAAGAGAAAGGCTTAGGGAAAAAAATAAGGATTTCTTCACAGCAAGTTTCCCAAATAGTTCCTCTGTATCAGTTGGATCCAACTCTTATTCATGTGCCCCTTTTCCTCATCTTTTCTGTCACCGCTAACTTATGCTATGTTCTTCTGTCCCACCAAGTGGTGACAGCCTCACGGGTCTCAAGGACTTAACGCCTCTGCCAGCTCTCTGGAGCATTCCTTACCTTCTTGCCACTGCTTTGGTTTATTTTCTTGCTTATGTCTCAGTTTTAGTAGGAAATTAACTCCACACTTTATTATTTTTTATCCTCAAACTCAATTACACTTAGATCATGGATGGGAAAGAAGAAGCAAGAAGAAAGAAGAGTAAAGTTCAAAGTGGAATAATTTGCAAAGATATTTTGGAATTGTAGTAATTGTGGCAAAGGGTCACATTTTACAGATATTTACCTTTTCATTAAAAAATTCTGCCTTTTATATTATTAATAAAATTATTTGACATACTCTGGGGGTATAAAATGTGAATATTGCAATGAAGTCATTTATTTACATAATTTGGAATAAATGCTATTTTCTCTAGTAAACTTATAAACAGAAGAGCCCCCAAATTCATTTACTTTTAAAAATTTAAACATTTTCAGTTGATAAACCCTGATTATAATAATTAACATCTATCACATAACCTATTTTCGTAAAGTAGGATTATTAACGCCATTACTTAATTTAAAAGTCTTATCATTTTTTACTTTAATCCCATATATTTTTTATCTTCCTAATGACTTATACCATTGAGGCCTATAGGGTAGTCAATTATATTTCAAGGTCAGAGAAGAGAGAATTAATAAAATAACAGCTCTCAGAACATTTTTTAAAAATATTAATTTAGCAGAGAAGACTCAAGCTAGAATCTAGAAGATTCATAAAAAGTTGTTATTTCTATTTTTGTTAGCCTGAACAATATAAAATATAAGATAAAATAAAATAAAATTCCTTTACTGTTTAGGCATATGACATAATTTACTTTTTTCAAAGTGTATGTTCTCATATATAATTTTAAAATGCCTTCTCCATGTTTAAATTTGTCATCAAGAAGTGGGGATTTGAGATTAGAGTTACTATGTTTGTTAATTGAGTGCTAACCTTTGGTTAGATCATATTTTAAACATTACTGAAAAATATTTTGAATCATACAATTCAAGTTTGTATAAAATTTTTTAAAAATGTTTATTGATTTTTGAGAGAGAGAGAGAGTACAAGCAGGGGAGGGGCAGAGAGAGAGAGGGAGACACAGAGCCCAATGCGGGGCTCAAACCAGGAACTGTGAGATCATGACCTTAGGCCAAGGTCAGATGCTTAACCAACTGACTGAGCCATCCAGGCACCCCTGTATAAAATTTTTTACAAATGTTACCTAATTTGTTTTTCTGATTAAACATGATTAAAGAAAAACTTTAAAAACACAGAAAAAAAGCCCACCCCAAAATGCGTATGCAAACTTATTATCACACATATATAACCATTAATATTTTGGCAGGTAAGACTGGAAGCATGCTATATGTAGTTTTGCATCCTGTTTTTAAGGCAGACTGGCATTATTTTTACATTTACATTCACACCATTCTGGCAATAGTTATTAGAATTTAGACTGTAGGTAGCAAAAGTGGAAACAGAGATACCAGTTAGAGGCTACAGTGTACTCTAGACCAGAGCTAATGGTGACTTGGAAGATGGTGGGAGGAGTAAAGTATGATGAGATTCTGGATATGTTTGCATTTTGATGGTCAAATGTGGAGAATTTCCAGTGGATTAGATGTGAAATATGAAGGAGATGGATCAACACCTGGCTGAATGGAATTCACAATAAATGTCACTGTTAAAAGTACTTAAGAGCTTTATTTTAATAAGCCATAGAATCCATCTTATGAATGTGCTAACATGTATTTAACTATTTTCTTGTTGGATATTCATACTGTGTCTATTTTTTCACTATTAAATTTAAGATGAGGACCTTATAATTACGTCTTTGACTACATAGTCAATTATATTCTTCGGATTGAGCTCAAGAAACAAGATTTTTTGGGTCAAAGATACAGATTTTATTTTTCTTAATGTTTATTTATTTTTGAGAAAGAGAGACAGACCATGAATGAGGGAAGGGTAGAGAGAAAGGGAGACAGAATCCAAAGCAGGCCCCAGGCTCCATGCTATCGGCACAGAGCCTGATGCGGGTCTTTAACTCACGAACCATGAGATCATGACTTGAGCCAAAGTAAGACACTTAACTGACTGAGCCTCATAGGTGCCCCATAAAGATACAGATACTTTAGGTGTGTGTGTGTGTGTGTGTGTTTAAGGCTATGGATATTTTTTTTAGATCTGGGTATATAAGAGCACCTGCTTGACCCCGTTCTCATCAGCACTGGATATCATTAGGTATTACTAATAAAACACCAATAACAACAAATCAAAGCCAAGAACATTTGCCAGTGTGACAGATAAGGAAAGGTGTATTCTTCTCTTTTGCACCGAGCATAAGAATGAACAGTGAATTTCCCCCCACATTGGTGGTTTCTGTTCAAATAGTTTTATGTAAAGTTAATATGCTCTTAGTTTTAGAGAAGCAGAACACACATTTCTGAGTATATACTTTAGCTAGACACTTTGGTAAGACACTCCATAATATTTTATTTAACAGTTAAAATCTTTTAAGAGATAAGTATTATTGCTTACGTGGGGCAAATGAAGAAACAAAAATACCTGAAAAAACTTGGCAATATATGTAATGAAACTGCCTTATATAAAAGCCAAATGCATTTGTTAATATTGCTTCAAAGGCTTTTCTTAAAGATGCTTAATAGTTTTAACGAACATTCTTGTTGGAAAATTTTAATATTAATTTATCACAGTATGGAATTTTCATATTTTTATATTTAAGAAAGATAAAATGATTCACATCTTTTTAAAGGAAAAGTGATAAGTGCCATATATTTTTTTGGTGTGTTATAAGAATATTTTCATGACAGAATAAAAAATTATTTGCCTTTTAACAAACTCATTTGTAGGTCAGTTTTAGAAGATATTATTGCTTCTAGACTTGATGATATGAATATTCCTATTGCCTATCATATATTCCCTGCTTAAGAAAATTCAATAGCAATGAATCTGATTTTCTCCTATCAAGCCATTTAATCATATTCTGAATTATTCAGGCTAGATGGTAGAGAATATTCTTTTTTCAACTTTAAAAAAAGAATTGTACAATTTCCATTTTATTAAAAAATGACATTGACTTTTTGGTTCTTAATCATATTCATATATATATACATACAGATATACATTCATATATACACACTTGGTTATATGTATATACATACACATACTATACAATTATATACCCTATACAAGTAAATTACATATATTTCAATTATATGCTTATATACAATATATAATACAATTTATACATAACATAATTTTATATATAATTATATATTTCTACTTATATATTAATTTTATATGCAAATATACACATTATACACATGTATATGAACGTATGGATGTATATTGAAATGTACACTGTTAGAAACCTATTTTGTGACATGTTTTGGGTGTGGTCTTTGTCATTTACATGTTCAGTCTTCCATTGGCTCCTTGCCCTTCAGTGATTTCCAACAGTTAGTGGTATGCTGCCCCCAGGTGGTAGCAAGTGCTTTGATTGACACCATCTGGATTGGCAAAGTCTGTGCCTTCATGAAGATCTAGATTAGAATTGTGAATTTCACAGGATTTTCTTTTTTTTGTAATGAATAAAAATCTATTAAGATAGCTGAACATGGCAAAAATTCATGTAGGAAACTGGCTGATTTTCCTACTGTAAACTCTTAAGAAACAAGTATGTGTGTAGAATATGATATCTCTCTTCTTAATCCTTCATTGTTGCCTTGTGTCTAGACTCATCGTTGTACTTTGATTAGAATGGTCCCTTATAATTTGCTTGGACAGCCTTTAGTGGTCAAATTATTGCCTGAATTCCAACATGGTTCAGGGTATTATGAGATAGTCATTATCAACATGGCTTGAGACTTCAGGCCAGTCTGCTGTTAAAGTATTTCCTTTCCTCTTGGGTTCTCAGACTTGGATGGCTGTAATCAATCCATTTATTATGTTTAGGGAAGTAATCATAATTAAGGAGACAGAAAGAGTTTACTTTTCTGCTGATTTGTCTAACTCTCCTGTCTCCCTGCTTGTGGTATGCAAGCAGAACATAAAGAGAATCACCCCAGCTTTTCTTCTTCCTCCAACTATGACTAAATCTCAGATAACATACTTTACCAGTTCACACTATTAGACATAGAACCTATTGATTTGCTTCTGTTTGTAGAAGTCAGATTGCTACAGACTCCTGCCTTAAGAGCAAGAAGCACATAACTGATAACTGAAAACAGAGACCAGGAGTACGTGAGACCAGGCAATGGGTAGATCAGTCATCCTAGCTTAGTTCAGAGAACGTTCCTCTAATGATGTAGGCAGAGTGGGAATGTGGCTATCACACCTGTGGAATCTCATGCCAACAATGTAACCACTGAGGGCGAGAAACTGATGTACACTTCCTGCAATCCTCACAATTACTTGGGAGGATACATATAATAATACGTAAGTTTTCTGATCTCCAGGAGCAGAGGTGCACGCACTGACCCTTATTGATAACAGCCTCATGGATGCTTGAGTGAGTGAAAACTAGGAACAGAGACTCTGAGGGAGGGAGTGCTGCCTCAAAGCAGAGCCGGGAAAGAGAGTGCCCAGAGACTTAGCCCCTGGCCCACAGAGAGCGTGTGTCCAGAGGCTGCACAGCAACCTGCAGGTCCGCGCACAGGGCGGCCCTGCAGGTTGGCCCAGAATTTTGGAGAGCTGCACGCCAGCCGGCAGCACAAGATGCTGCCCGTGAAAGGCCTGCGGGGCGGTACAGAGCTGAGGGGAAGAGGAGACTCAGCCCGCAGCAGAGAGACAAACTTTCCATTTGCAGCCTCTGGGCGCGGGGAGAGAAATCCAACCCCTCAGTGGGCTTGTTCTCTTTTGGGCCCAGCAGCCGTCGACCTCAGGTGGAGCCAGGGAAGGGCTGGCTCTCTAGTTCCCCTGCACAGTCCCGACCACAAAGCTACCCGGCTGCCAGAGGTTATTTTAACGGTGGCGGAAGCATTAAAGTGTGTGGACAAGGATTTGGAGGCCTGGCAGAACTTAGAAAACCGAAACAATTTGACCTGCCCATGGCACAGGGTGTTTGGACTCAAGAGAGGGGCTGGCAACACATGGTCTGAGAGGGACTTGTGGCGCCACCATTCTTCTCTCTGCATCTACTAAGGCGGGGCCTCAGAGACCAGGCCCAGAGACCCTACCTTCCTACATGGAACCACGCCCATCATGCTGGAGAGCTGGATTCTTCTTTTCTTGCTGTTTTTTTTTTTTTTCAGTTTTTTTCTTTCCTAATTATTTTTCATTTTTCATTTTTATAATCTTTCCCCTTGTTTTCTCTTTTCTATTTTTCTATTTCCTCCTTTTCTCCCTTTGACTGTATCACTCAGGTCTCAAATTTCCCGTGGAGTCTGGGAAAGACCAACATTTATGCACTGCTTGATTAGATCAACCCTTACCGTCCAGTTATTTTTTCCTTATCTCATTCTTAGCTCTCCCCTCCGCAGGTTTTATGCTCTCAGACTGTCCTTTATCTTTGGCTGTCTCTGTCCCCCCCTCCCCCGCCCCCCCCACCGCTTTTTTTTTCTCCTTTCCTGTCCTCTCTTCTTTCCTGCTCCTTTTTTTCCTTTCCCATCTGGTTTGCTTGTTTACTGGATCTGTCAGTGCATTTGCGTGCTTGTGTTCCCTGTGTGTTTGTCCGTCTGTTTTCCTTTTCAGGGGTACCTTAAGAAACAAGCCAAAGCACACATAGTGGAAAGTTTCAAATATCACTGAGTAAGGAAACATATTAATTACGGGCACAATAAGAGAAACTGAGAGACACCATTAAAAGAACATCTACTGAAACGAAAGGCCCTGAACAAAGAGCCTCCTTTATTTATTTTATTTTATTTTTTTTAAAAGGTAAGAAATTTTTCTTTTTTTTCATAATATTTTATTGTCAAATTGTTTTCCATACAACACCCAGTGCAAAGAGCCTCCTTTAATAGAGAGAATACTAATAGGCACACAGTGCAGAACGAGCTTTTAAAACTGGTAAGAGACAGAAAGCTAGCTGAAATGACAAAACGAAAGAACTCTCCTCTAAAGAAATTTCAGGAAGAAATCACAGCGACAGAACTGCTCAAAACAGACACAAGCAACATAACTGAACAAGAATTTAGAACGATTATCATAAAATTAATCGCTGGGCTTGAATAAAGCATAGAAGCCATCAGAGAAGATATTGATACAAATACTGGGAACCTTCAAAATAGCTGTGATGAATTAAAAAGGGCTATAAATTAGGTAAATAATAAAATGGAGGCTGCCAATGCACAGATTGAAGAAGCAGAGAGAATAGGTGAATTAGAAGACACAGTTATAGCCACTGAGAATTCAAACCAGGAAATGGAACCCCACCACTTGTCGGTCCAGTTTTCACAAACGTGAGAATCCCTGGCAAAGGGAACAGAACTGAACCGGCTTTACCAAACCCCGCTGAACTTGACAATTATATTGCATTGTGATGGTGAAGGCTGCGCGATGTCACCTCTGGCCGTGTCTCTGGTCTCCCTGTTTTCCAATTAATCACATCCTTTTGCAGTCGTGATCAAGGGAATGTAACTGCTGAAAACTAGCTCGTGATTGGCTTATTATGGAATTAACGGGTGAATAATAAAAGTATATATATATATATAAAAAAAAGGAGACACAGTTATAGCAAAAGAGGATGCTGAGAAAAAGAAAGAGAAATTGATACAAGAGCACAAAAGGAGAATTTGAGACCTGAGTGATACAGTCAAATGGAACAATATCCGTATCGTAGGAGTTCCTGAAGAGGAAGAAAGAGAAAAAGGTCCTGAAGGGGTATTGGATCAAGTTATACACAAAAATTTCTCCAATCTGGGGAAAGAGAAAGACACTGAAATTCAAGAGGCATACCGAACTTCCCTAAGACATAACCTGAACTGACCTTTGGCATGACATATCAGAGTGAAACTGGCAAAATATAAGGATAAGGAGAGAATTCTGAAAGCAGCTAGGGATAAAAGGGTCCTAACATACAAAGGGAAACCTATCAGAGTGGTTACAGACCTATCTACTGAAACTTGGCAAGCCAGAAAGGAATGGCAGGAAATCTTCAATGTGATGAACAGGAAAAATATGCGACCAAGAATCCTTTATCCAGTGAGCCTGTCATTCAAAATAGAAGGAGAGATAAGGTGTTCCCAAATAAACAAAAATTGAGAGAATTCATCACCACCAAACCAGCCGTACAAGAAATCCTAAGAGGGACTCTATGAGAGAAATGTAGCAAAGAATATAAGACACCAGAAACTTCAATACAAACATGAACTCTACAGAGAACACAATGACTCTAAACACACATTTTTCAATAATAACACTGAATGTAAATGGACTGAATGCTCTATTCAAATGACACGGAGTAGCAGAATGGATAAAAAAGCAAAATCCATCTATTTTCTGTCTACAAGAGACTCACCTTAGACCTGAAGACACCTTCAGATTGAAAGTAAGGGAATGTAGAAATATCTACCATGTGACTGGACGCCAGAAAGAAAGCCAGAGTGGCCATACTTATATCGGATAAACTGGACTTTAAAGTAAAGACAGTAACAAAGATGAAGAAGGACATTATATAATAATTATAGGATCTCTCCATCAGGAAGAGCTAACAATTATAAACATCTATGCGCCAAATTTTGGAGCACCCAAATATGTAAAACAACTAATCACAAACAGAAACAATCTTATTCATAAGAGTGTGCTAATTGCAGGGGACTTTAATACTCCACTTACAACAATGGATAGGTCAACCAGACAGAAAATCACTAAAGAAACAATGGACCTGAATGGCACACTGGAACAGATGGAATTAATAGATATATTTAGAACTCTGCATCCTGAAACTAGGGAATTCACTTTCTTCTCAAGTGCACATGGGACATTCTCCAAGAATGATCACATATTCGATAAATACAAATGAATTGAGATCATACCGTGCACACTTTCAGATCACAATGCTATGAAATTTGAAATCAACCACAGGAAAAAGTCTGGACTACTGAAGAATGATTGGGCGAATCAGCAATTAGAGAGGAAATTAAAAAATATATGGAAACAAATGAAAATGAAAATACAACAATCCAAACCTCTGGGACACAGCAAAGGCAGTCCTAAGAGGAAAGTTTATTGCAATCCAGGCCTATTTCAACAAACTAGAAAAAGCGCAAACTCAAAATCTAACAGAGCACCTAAGGAAACTAGAAAGGGAGCAGCAAGAGCACTTCAAACCCAGCAGAAGAAGAGATATAATAAAGATAAAGGCAGAAATAAACAATATAGAATCCAAAAAAGCAGTTGAAAAAATCAATTAAACCAGGAGTTGGTTTTTTGAAAAAATAAAATTGATAAACCTCTAGCAAGGCTCCTCAGAAAGAAAAGAGAGAACACCCAAATAGACAAAATCATGAACGAAAATGGATCTATTACAACTGATCCCTCAGAAATACAAGCAATCATCAGATATTACTATGAAAAATTATATGCCAACAAACTGGACAATCTGGAAGAAATGGACAAATTCCTAAACACACATACACTACCAAGATTCAAATGGGAAGAGATAGAAAATCTGAACAGACCCATAACCAGTGAAGAAATCGAATCAGTTATCAAAAATCTCCCAATGAATAAAAGCCCAGGGCCTGATGGATTCCCAGGGGAGTTCTACCAGACATTTAAAGCAGAGTGAACACCCATCCTTCTCAAGTTGTTCCAAAAAATAGAAATGGAAGGAAGACTTCTGGACTCATTCTACGAAACAAATATCACTTTGATTCCTAAACCAGAGACCCCCCAAAAAAGAGAACTACAGGTCAATATCCTTAATGAATACAGATGCAAAAATACTCAACAAGATACTAGCAAATTGAATTCAGCACGTAAAAAGAATTATCCATCATGAGCAAGTGGGATTCATTCCTGGGTTACAGGGCTGGTTCAATATTCGCAGATCCATCAACATAATATATCACATTAACAAAAGAAAAGATAAAAACCATATGATCCTGTTGATAGAGGCAAAAAAGCATTTGACAAAATACAACATCCCTTCTTAATAAAAACCCTTGAAAAAGTCACTATAGAAGGAACTTACTTAAACTTCATTAAAGCAATCTATGAAAAGCCCACAGCTAATATCATCTTCAATGGGGAAAAAGTGAGAGCTTTCCTTCTGAGATCAGGAACACGACAGTGGTGTCCACTCTCACCACTGTTGTTTAATATAGTGCTGGAAGTCCTAGGATCAGCAATCAGACAACAAAAGGAAGTAAGAGGCATGAGAATTGGCAAAGATGAAGACAAACTTTCACTTTTTGCAGATGACATGATACTCTACATGGAAAACCCGATAGACTCCACCAGAAGCCTTCTAGAACTGATCCATGAATCCAGCAAAGTCACAGGGTACAAAATCAGTGTAGAAATCAGTTGCATTTTTATACACCAAAAATGAAACAACAGAAAGAGAAATCAGGAAACAGATCCCATTCACAGTTGCACGAAAAACCATAAAATACCTAGGAATAAACCTAACCAAAGATGTAAAAGACCTATATGATGAAAACTATAGAAAACTTATGAAAGAAATTGAAAAAGACACAAAGAAGTGGAAAAACATTCTGTGCTCAAGGATCAGAAGAATAAACATTGTTAAAATGTCATTATTACCCAAAGCAATC
>NC_043712.1:51045477-51045563 GCF_006229205.1 Suricata suricatta | reverse complement strand
TTTGGTTGTTTGATTTAATGATGAGATAGTGGATTATTTGACTTGGTTTCATTAAATGGTGGATATTTACCACAAATTGATTAAAA
>NC_043712.1:51012466-51045377 GCF_006229205.1 Suricata suricatta | reverse complement strand
ATATAACGATTGCCACTTCAGATAGCTGTGAAATTAGGTGATTAACTAGTTGTTACTTAACCTTCTAATTTCTGTATAAGTCTAATTACATGAAATAGAAGTTGGTGTTTTGATTTTTTACTTTGCTTTTCTGTTTGGAGTGTCATTGTAACTACTGTATTGTAAATGATGGAAAATAATTGCATATGTTAAAAAAATATGAAACTTTATAATGTAAATAAAATAAAATTAAATTAAAAAAACAAAGCAAAACAAAGCTCTTATCTATTAAATATAAAACAAAACAGATACATGTAAGAATCATCCATAGTACTCTGCAAAAGTACAGGTTGCCAGGACTACACTCCTGAACGAATGAATTAGCATCTCAACCAAGCACAATCCTGAGAGGAAGCACCTCCTAGGATTTTGGACCCTGAGCACCTCAGTGGCCTCACCCTCCTGTCAGCCCTGGAACAGTTATATTAGTAAGGGGTGGAAAACAGGCATGGAACTATGTTGAGAGCTAAATAAAGGATATGAATGCAAGGTGATTCTCTGCTTGAAGGGCTTCAGGGGTGAAGGGAAACCCCAAACTTGTTTCACATCCCTCTGGATACTGTGAGGGAAGCAAGCAGTTTCCTGAGGAAGGTCTCAGGAGCTTTTCCAATGTTAGAAAGCAGAGCCTTTCACAGGGAGCTGTGGTCCAAGCCAACTGTTGAAGGAAGATCCCACTACATACCCCTGAGCCTGAAACTGATGGAGGGGGAAAGAGAAAGCTAGAAAGGGCCAGGGTCTGGGTGCCTAAATGGCTATCCGTTTCCATTTTAAATGGATGTAGGGAAGAGACATGAATGATTCATATGACTAATCAATTCCCTTAGTAATTCCCTTCCTCTCTTCTGCCACCACTCACCAATTTTTCAAAATGCATTTAAGAAAGTAGAGAGTTTGTCTACAACTGGCAATGACTGCAGTTCACTTCACTATAAATGGAAGTCAGGTAATATCTGCACATTTTGAAAAGTAATATATAGGAAAGTACTCCTCCAACATAACTGCTCAGTTATGTTTCTCTCTACTTCCCAGTCCCCTCCCTTGTACATAATCATCAAAGTCTGGAACCATATACAGCACTCAAGTTTTTACATACTTAAAAATTTCTAAGGATAGCAGGCTAATCTGCTTTCTTTTCTTTTCTCTTTTTTCTTCCTTTCTTTTTTTTTTTGTGTGTGTGTGTGTGTCCTTCCAAACTCCTTGCAGCAACTGAATCCTTAGCTCCAGACCTTAATGAATACAAAGCAGGTTCTTCTCCTAATTTACAATAATTGTAAGTGAATTGGGCCAAATGGCTCCCAAACTGATTTTTGAAAGACTGATATGCCCTCTTCTGGCTTCTCATTTAAGAAAATAAGAAAACAAAAATGTTAGTTTATGAGATGGGTAAAAAGGTGGTCTTTTTATTAACTATATTTACTACTGATTATTTTAATTACTTACTAGAGAGATTTTTCACATGTAAGTGATAACATTTGGAAGCCCCAACATTCTAAAAGGTTGGAGGATACTTTCCAGTGACACAGTGCTCAGCAAAGGGCCTTTCATTGAATTTCTCCCGAAGTCAAGTAAAATGCTGAAGATGATATAAACTGCAGGAACAGGGGTCAGAAAAGTAAAAGAAAATATACGTACCCACTAGCAAAATCTGAGAAAAAGTCCTCCCCTTGGTGCCAAACACACACCAGCGTGCCCCACGCCCACACAGGCCTGCTTTCACAGCTCGGGGCCGTCAGCAATGCCAATTAGTGTCAGTTGTGATGGGGTTTTAGAGACACAGCCCTTTGTCTTAGAGGAAGTGGGCTGCAACCACCAACTTACTGTACAGAAGCAACCTAACAACCCATTAGGTGGAAATGACTTTTCAGCCACTTCCTCCAGAGACTACATCAGAAATGATGGCTTAGACAGATGGGAACATTTTTACACTTCTGTATTAACTGCATCCAGGAAGGTTGATTTTTATCATTTAATGCTCCTCAATCTTCGTTTCATCTCCTTCTCTCTTCTATATTATTCCTTTACTCCCTATAGTATTATGATATATAATATTACCTAACAAAATGATGAACTTTAGAAATAGAAGGAGCTGCCTCACTCTATGTATTAAAAGCATTCTATGGGTCACCCACTAAAACTTTTAAGAAGTACTAATTAATTTCATTACTGGAATATTGTTCTGGAATAGCATTCTGTGTTTTGAAAAGCTGTTGATGGTCACTCTTTATGCCTTCAATTATCAAACCAGTATTAGATCTGATTAAATCTATCAAGAAGCAAAAGCAATCCTACTCCTTAGTCCGGGAAAAGACAGGCACTGAAAACAGTAATGTTCACACTTTTGTTGCAAAGTCAAAACTGAGGCTCTAATCCAGCACAATATCCAGGTGTGTGGGTTGTGACAGGACTAAAACTAAAATTTACTTCCACTCATCACATCAGACAGATGCTAATACTATAGGAAACTTTCAGTATGTTAAAAATTTTAATTTCATATTCTTTAAAATGTGAATGTAAAAACAAATATAAGTTTATTAAATACTACCCATGTAAATACTTGTCAAACATTTAGTCGTCAGGTTCATTCTGTCTAATCCATTTTAAAAGTCATACTCTGTTGTCCATGCACAGAATTGCTTGGCTGAAGGGTATCATTTGGAAACATTAAATATCCATAGTATAAATAAATAAACATGATCAGCAATAAGCAGATCTCAAACATTTTTATACAAAGATAGTCAATAATCAGAACATCCTTTTTTGTTCAGGTTGCTTCAGTGTGGACAAAAGAATATAAGAGGATAGAAGTACTATGACATCTGGCAATAACATGAGGCTATTGGGTAATATTTTAAGTGAACTTCACAGCCAATACCTCAAATCTCTCATTAGTGTTCCTGCTCATAATCTCAGCTGAGTTTCTTAAAGCATTGGGAGATGTAATTTTTTCTTTAAAATTCTTCTGTTTAGGTTTTCTTTAAAACCTTTCTCTCAAGCTCCAACAAATTAGATGTCCTATAAAACACCTTATATAAACTATTCTGTCATTGTTCTGACTATAACATGTTTAAAATTTCCATACAAATTGTTAATTTTTCCTTACTCAAATCAAATGTAAAAAGAATACAAAGGTATATAAATTCTAGTAAAAAATATTTTGACTTTGCATACTAAATAAAATCTTATATAAATAATATTAAAGGTCTCAAGTTTGATTTGGATGTTGACAAAATAGTAAGTTTCTTTTATTGAGTACAAATTAGTTCGTGATTTTAAAAGCATTAATAATTTTCTTGCTTATTCAACAGAAATACAACATTATAAGCAGCTATCTAGGCTTTATCTTAATTAAAATACCTCTCTCAGTCTTTTTCTTCCCAAACACAAACATAGATAGATTTCTTTAAAAACATTTTTTTACAAAAGAAGCAATACTCTGTTGATTTTCATGTATTCCAACACTTTAATTTTATGAAACACTTAACGACTATGTTTATTTTTTAAAAGCTGCATGACTTTCTTTAAATATGAATCCTTTCCAAGTAAAAAGATCTCATAAGATAGTGGCGATAGCTGCACAACATTGTGACTGTTTTAAAAGCCAATGAACTGTACACTGTAAGTGGTGGATTTTAATTATATGGATTTTACCTTAATAAACAAACAGACCTTGTAAAACAAAAGACAAATATACTTCTGGGTGTCAGTCTTGTTTTTCTGTTTGTTTTAGTTAAACTTATGGTTACTATACCAAACAAATCCCCTCATTCCTGGGAATTATAAACATAGAGAATAAATTTTCTTAATGGACATATCTTCTTCAATATAGACTTCATAAGATGTCCTCTCATGTCAAAAAACAAATCATTATTTTAAAAACAGCACACTTAAGACTTCAACTGCTTTCTTTAAAACAAGTTGAATAGGCTCTGTCAATACAAGAAGTACCAAATTCACTAGAAATGAATCAGTAAGGAGAATGAAGAGAGGAAATGTCCTACTTTAAAATAGTGTTTTTAAGACTATATTATTTTCATTACATATTTTATATCCTATCCTGAGAGTTTGATAGTAATACTGGCCAACACTCCCATGCACTTACTATATACCAAGCACTGTTCTAAACACTCCACACAGAATAATTTATTTGACCCTGAATGTTACTCTACTAGGAGGGTATTATGCTATATTTTATAGGTAAGAAAACCAAAGCACAGAGACAAAAAACTAACCTTCCCAAGGCCGATGCAGGATTCAAATTCCTGCCAAATCTAGTCTACTATCTGAACTCTAAACCACTAGGCTTTACTGCCTCGAAACTTTGAAATCTTCATTTCTGTCCCATGACTACCATGAAATAACAAGTGCTACATAAATTTTTTTCCTTATTTAACACGTAAGATGGACTGAATTAAAGTTTTCCTTGCTGTCAGGGAAAGAACTTAAGTGAGAATTTCCAAAAATATGATATAAGAGTATATTACAGTGCCAAAGTAGAATGGAGCCATGTAAATTAGTACTTTTACATTTCAGGGTACACAGTGATATACTTGGGTGAAATTTAATAAGGAGTTAACAATCTTTTTTTAAACTAGTCATTCAGAAGATCCATTCATAGAATGGAAGAGAGGGCTTCCAACTTCAATGATGAGCAAGTTTGGGGGTCCTAAGTAAGAGAACTGATTATTTATAAACTAGTTTACATGTATATTTAGAACTGTGACTAAAGTGATGTACAAAAGACAGAAGTTTGAGAGAAGTGAGAAAAACATTTTTAAAGGGATTCTCTTGAAACGGTAATAATAATTTAAAAGAGAAAACTCACTCTAGCAGACTGTGAAGAATGGATTTGGGAGAAGTAAACAGGTATTCAATATTTAAAAGGAATAAGAGTAAAATAAAACCACAGAGGTAAAAAAAATGAGAAAACAAGGAGGGATGGAAAAAATTTTATTTATTTATTTATGTATTCATTCACAGCAGGCACGTGCACATGAGCAGGGGAGGGGCAGAGGGAACAGGAGAGAGAGAATCTCAAGCAAGCTCCATGCTCAGTGCAACACCCAATGAGGGGCTCAATCTCATGACCTCACAGCCATGACATCATCATCTGAGCCGAAAGAGTTGGGTGCTTAACCAACTGAGCCATCCAGGTGCCCCAAGGGATGGAGACAATAATAAAGAAATAGAGAGGAAAGCGGGAGGTGTTCCTGTGAGGTGCCATTTAAAGGCAATACAGAACACACTCCTCACTTCTAAACTTGGTTATAACTGTTTCAACTTTTGGGTTTTGCTTGTTTTTTCCATTTCAACTTTGATAGGTGGCTCAGGTCTGAATACAGGGAGCTGTGATAAAGGTTACACTTAGAAGTAAATAAATAATTTTATTATATATATTTTTAAATGTTTACTTATTTTTGAGAGAGAGAGACTGAGCATGAGCAGAGGTGGGGCAGAGAGGGAGACACAGAGTTCAAATGCTGTCAGCAGAGCACCCAACATGGGGCTCAAACTCATGGATTGTGAGATCATGACCTAAGCTGAAGTCAAATGCTTAACCGACTGAGCACTCAGGTGCCCCTACAGTTTTATTATATTTTATGAAATACACTTTCAAGGCAAAAGATAATAATAAGATAGTTTGTTATCCTACTCTACTAGTCTTGTTAAAAATGGGGAAGAGCACTGGATGTTGTATGGAAAACAATTTGACAATAAAATATTATGGAAAATAAATAAATAAATAAATAAAAATAGGAAAAAAATAGTATGTAGAGAAGCTAACAAATTTACTTGAATAGCACAATGCACTAATATATGGTACACAGATGCTTTCACTATCAGATGAGGTTCTTTTTAAGACTTCTTGATATCAAATGCAATGTTTTCCTACCCTTTTGAGGCACTTAAAACTTTCATATGGAAAGCCCCATAATATTCTAGTAACAAGTGCTAGTGATCTAATTTGTAAACTAACAAAAAAAGTCACAAAACAAGTAAATGAAATTTGGCTTCCATGAAAGGTTCGTGTGAAAGCAGTTTTTAAATCAGTTAGACAGGGTTCCTGGCACCCCCACCTTATTCTTATTACCACCATCTATCGACTCCCTGGCCTCCAAAAGCCTCATGCCTGTGCCTCCAAAAGCCACACTGCCAGGACTGATCACAAAGCACTGTTTATAGTAGGCAACTAAGTTGCCTTTAAATTGAGGCAACTAATTCATACCATGGGAAGGCAGGTAAGAGAAGAGTAGAAAGCTTGTGATTAACTAAATCTACCCTTATCCTACATTTTCCTTAAGGGTAATCCTCCACTAACTGTGTGAATTCGTGCAAGGTGTTCATCTTCTCTGAGCCATCAATTCTTCATTTGTAACAACAGAATGATACTACTTTCTACATGGGGTTTTTATATACTACAGAGCCATTGTCTAAAGAGCCTCACACAGAGCCAGACACATAGTAAATGGTAAATAAAAGCTATTATTTTTACTAATCCTTATCTTAGACAAAATAAGCATTGAAAGAAAATATGTTTCTGATCTAAACAATGAATGGCTTCCAGACATGCAGTTTATGTTTAGGTATGCCCTCACCACTTCATATAGAAGCTGATGTGGTAAAAAGAGAATCTGACAGGGGAGGGAGTCAGGAAGACCTAAAAAACTGAGGTATTACTTCCAAATTGGTCATTCACTAGCATGTGAACTCGAAAGAGGCAAAATTCAAACTCCATTTCCACTTCTTCTATAACATGCATGAGTTGGAATATGCTCCAAATCTCCTCAAAGCTCTAAGTTTATATAATAATGTATGAGTTTTTATCATGTACTTATGCTTTCTAGATATCATATATCATCAACCTAAATTTAGTCTATACAGAAAAGGACTGGGAGTTTTGTTTGCTCCTTTGGTGCCTAAAACACTGGTCTGTGAAATGAAGATACTCGGTACAGGTTATGGAATGAAATGTTGTTTGATGTATAGTCTCAGCTAACTCTAATCACTGATTGGCCGGGAAAAAAAAAGATGGCACCCCAGGAAGCCTTTCAGAGCTACTATTCATGGGTTCAAAGAGCTTTTATAGTAAAAGTTTCAGAAGTGAAATCATTAGTTAAACAAATATTTTCTAAGTGCCCACTCTGTGCCAGGAACTGCAGATAAAGATACTGTAAGACAGTGCCCTCAAGAAATTTAGCCTGTAAGGGGCACCTGGGTGGCTCAGCCGGTTAGGCATCTGACTTCGGCTCAGGTCATGATCTCACTGTTCGTGGGTTTGGACTCTGTGCTGACAGCTAGCTCAGAGCCTGGAGCCTGCTTGATTCTGTGTGTCTGTCTCTCTCTGCCCCTCTCCTGCTCATGCTCTGTCTCTGTCTCTCAAAAAGTAAATAAATGTAATAAAAAAAGAAATTTAGTCTGTAAGGTAAGTAAATGTGCAATTTAAAGTACAGTGGATACACATAAGGTGCTATGCCACACAGAGAACATTTTCTAAACCCAGTCTTACAGATAAAGAGACTGCTTCACTGAGGAGAAATGAAGTAGGAACCTAAAGGTCTAAGTGTAAAAAAAGTAAACATGAGCTACTCCAACTCAGAAACTTTGCAACTCAATTGGAAAACAATTAAATATGAAGATACGGAATCAAACTAGGTACAGATTGCGAAGAATAAGACTGAACTTCAATTTTGTATCTTTAGAGAAATGCGGCAGTCTCCTATTTCTTTACTTGTGTCACAGGCAATAAATGTACATACATGCTACAAACGATTGTAGCCAGGAAATGCAACTTACATAATTTATGCCATTGAGCAGATTTCTATTCTGGGTCTTAATTCAACCTGATGTGGAGAAGGGCTTTTCTGTAGGACTCCCAGAAAGATCAGCGTTATTTGTTCTTCACAGTGTTCTTCTTATTCCCTCTTCCCCACCATCTCTCCATTAAGTTTTGAACCCCTTATTTGGCCTTCCTGCTAGTCTGACTATTCCTTTGGTTCCTCAGTCTTGACTGAATGGAGAGGTATAAAACAATAGGTTTGGCTTGAAGCATCTGGGTGGTTCAGTCAAATAAGCACCCAATCTTGATTTTGACTGAGGTCATATCTCGCAGTTCATAAGATGGAGCCCCAAGTACAAAGCCTGCTTGTGATTCTCTCTTTCTGCCCCTCCCCTACGTGTGCTCTGTCTCAAACAAAATAAATAACGTTAAAAAACTAGGTGTGGTTTTATTTTTATTGTTCCCTGCTTCCCACTGTTTTTTAAAGTTGTAGTTATTAGAGAATGACAAGTTCTTAAGGTGAGTCATTCTTATTTTATCGCTAAATACCAAAATATTTCTATGTTATACATATTATAGATAAACATAATATATATCCTGATCAATTCTATAGGAAAAGCCTAGAAACACAATATAGATATCATTCAGTACAATGGTAAGGGAGAGAAAAAGAGTGGCAAGGATTGAATACACCATGTAACCACAACCAGAAGGATTACAGTACAAGAGGATGTACCTAATAATGCAACTGAAGAAGAATATGCTGAATCCAAAGCATTTTAAATTACACTCATGGAGTGGCATTTGGGAGCCCTCTTTGCTCATCTAATGGTTTTCATGCCTGCCAGATGCACGACTATAATTAGATTCACTAAGACTTGAAAAGAATGGCCAATGAGTAACATTTTTCCTAAATATCCCCAGAAGGAATCTGAGGTTCCCAACAATTTACGTATGGAAAGAAAAAACAGACCACAGCTATGAGAGTGAAGGGGTAAGAGTCCCATGAGAAACTGACAAAACACTTGAATGACAATAATTTATCAGGGTTATATGGGTCTGTGAACTGAAACAGAGATAGAGATCTTTGAGCAGTTTCTCCAGCAGAATTTAAATGGAATTAATGAAGAAGACACGATGTACACCTGAAAAAAGTTTCTATCTGATCTCAATCATCATACTCTGTGGCAAACTTAACTTGCATTCCAATCCAAAATGTTTTACCTTTCACTGCCTCAGAGTTCAAGAATGTCAACATTCAGGAGGCCACAAGTGCAAGGCGTCTTTCCCAGGGCACACCAGCATGCACATACTTAAAATAACTAGTCATTAGTGCATACCCATTTTCAAGATGATGTATGTAGAGCAGATTCTGTTGCTTACTGACACTTAAAAGAGATTTAATTTGTTGTGATAAAGCAAAGAGAAAGTAGCTGTCAGGATGCCATTTCTGTCATACTTTTTAATAATACAGCTCCTGTAATTACCGTGTGGTTCTTTATATTAACTCAGTGAAAGCTTGCTTGGTTTTAGCCTGAAAACAATTTATGAAATTATAGAAACAGAATGAACACAGCAGTTCATTTGTTGAAGCAATTATCCAGATCCTTGTCAAAAAAAAAAGCACAAGTGAGAGAAAACTGTGATGTGCAAAAAATGGTTCTAATTCTATGCTCTAATATGCACAATATGTCTGTGGTTGTGTTGAAGTATGTTAATAAACTGCAGCCGAAATATATTTGTCACAATACAAAGAAAGGGCGCTATCAATCATCCTGCCAGATACTTTAAATTAGTCACCAAAGGGTCTAGCCAGAGTTTCTTCTACAACCTACAGATGAAGAGAAAGGCTTACTATAGTTTCTCTTCCAGGACCAAAAGGATTTTTCCAGTATTCTGAATTATCTGGAAAACAACTGTAAAGTTAATTACGGCACAAATGCCATTTTTAAGTGACATTTAAAAATCTAACCCTACACACTAATCTGACGTTATTTTTGAGTGGTTATCCATCAAAATCCAAGTTCCCAAGCAGCTTCTAAGAAGGGGATTTAGGACACTTGTTGCAGGGATAGTAAGAGAATAAGACAATCACGTAATATCAAGATTATTGTTTAAATAATTGCATAAAGACCCCCCAAAATTTCAAGGTGAATAAAGTCTCACTTAATAATTTATTAAGGCAAGAAGTGTATAGTCTGTTTGCATTTAGTTAATAAAGAATAACTCGTAAGAGCAGGATTGTGAAGCATGTCATCCAAGTGGGTTTTAAATCTTCAAACTAGCAATTAAGTCAATTTTTAATATTCTACCTGCAGAATAAAGGAACAATTATTGACTTAACTAAAAGTTTCTGAAACTCTCATACATGTACACTTATCATATAAATATCTCCCAAAGAAATAACAGCTCAAGGAAAAAAATTATTTTTCCGTACTAAAATAATCTAACCTCTTTCTTCTAACTATACCACATTAGTTTAATGAAAGCACATTACCAAATGTTTCCTTTTAATGATTTTAATAGTTAATTTGCAGGTGAAAAAGAGAATAGGGATACAATACTAAAAAAAATGAAGTGCTAGAAACAGAAGCAAAAACAAAAAACAAAAACAACAACAAACCCTAAGCTCAAATTGTAAATTGTGCAAAGTGTTACACGCAATAAAATGTGGAAATGTGGATGTTGTTCTTACTCCCCACATCTGGACATAGTTTAGTATACCGATTTCCAGAAACCAAGCAATCGCCCAGGCTGACTAGCCCCTTTCATTCACAAATAAACAATTAATGAAATGGACAACTAATTTTCCAAGTGTTCTTTTTCATTAGGCTGTTTCCTGAAATTAAGTATCTGCCTCATGATACAATACTGTACACATTAAACAGTCTCATACCCCCCACCCCTTCCCCAGCCACTCTTCTCATGTCAAATGTACAGAACTAGGTATTTGTATTTCTCTTCACCTTCCTTTGAACATACTAGGACTTGAAAATTAAATTCCCTCAACTCTGCTGAATAAGTACAAACTATTAAAATATGAGGAAATCCACTCACCAATTCTTAGCAAGAACTTCTATTCTCATGGCTCCATCGATTCACTAAATCTCTATCAAACACCTACTATGTGGAAAGCAGAATTCTAAACTCTGACCTGTAAACATAAATATGTCCTCGAGGAATTTACAACTGAGTAGGGAGATAATTTTGACCACAAATAACTATACTATAAAGTATGTGATCAATGTGACAAGAGAGGCATAAACAAAATGCTTTAGGGTTCAGGGGAGAGAGACTACTTCTTCTGAGGTAATGAGAAAAGGCTTAGTGAAGGAGGTGGTTTGGAAGATGGATAGGCTTTCAAGAGGCAGTGGACTGGAAGGTCCTCAAGGTCAGAGACCATGTCTTGTTTGACTTGGCATCACCCCCCAACAACTAGCACAGTACTGGACCGTCAGCACCATGAAAAAGCTATTTAACTGAATTCAACAAGCTAAGGTGGGGAAAGAAGATCACCCAAGAAGATAGATGAGTCCTGCTAATGGCTATAAGACAGCATGGGCTTGCTCACAGACCGTGGGAGTTTTAGAAAAGAGAATATCTCAGAATATAAGGTTGTAAAGACTGTGAAAAACAAATCTACACTGAAACAAAAGATAGCCAGCAACATTTATTTTAAATTTGTGAACCACAGGGAACATTGAGAATTTCCTAGGATATAAATAATACAATTAGTAGAACTGTACATCTACTGTGCCAGTTTAAGTAAGAATATACGAACTTTTGATTTTTAAATTCAGAGCACACAGTAAAGAAAAATATACTACATTAAAGAAATAATTAGAAACCTACAAACTCTCTGACCATTACATTGACAGTGTACCTTGAAGGCCAAGAGAGGGTTCCATTATATGTGTGCAACCCAGAAAAATGTTCGTTTAGCAAACTTTAAGCTTAAAAAAAATGAAATCAAAGAGAAAGGCAGTCCCAGATGCCATATGTCATTCAAAATCGGTAGTGGCATCAGGGTGTGGAACATTCCACTACTACTACTCAGACTCCTCAGAACAGGTATTTATAACAAAAACAACACATATAGCTCTTCTGGAAAAGGAGATGAGCTTTTGCCATCTGTTTTTTAACTCCTCGTATTCTGTTCAAGCAGTACTGCTTGCTACCTTTTACTTACGTGACAATGGACAAGTGTTAAGGGGAGGCTCCTAGGCTTCTCACCTTGGTTTAAGATCCCCTACATTCCTAAATATCCAACCATCGATTCAACTTATTTGAGAAATTCCTGGTATCCAGGACAGCAAACTATGATAATTCCCTGGGATTTCCAAGAAGGGAAGGTGACAAGTATGCTTGTCATTTGGACATGTCATGAAGGACTGCAAAATTTTCTGAGTTGTCTCAGATTCCAGACTGTGCACTTCCAATTGTCTAGATGATGTCATGTGACATGCGGCTTAACAACAACAAAAAAGGAATAGCCACAAAAGGGAGAGGAGTAGTACCTTATGGAAAACTGCCCCCCAAGAAAAGACTAATGAAAACAGATTCCTGGGTTCATGTGCCTCCAGAGACAAAGCTAACAAAATGAGGCTCAAACCCAAATTACAGTGGTCATACCAACAACAACGACAATATAAAACTGTATATATAATTTATGTTTGAAATTAAAACCATGTTAAATTTGACTGTCACAAACTTTGAGGAAAAATACTGGGGGCACAAACTGTGGAATTTCAATGAGTTTTGGCCATTTGCCAAAACTTGGGTATCTTTCCAGAATATTAAAGTATGAACTTATTAGCAAAAAAATGTCATCCTCATCCCAGCTTCCCAAACTTTAGCATGGTGCCCAGCATACAGTAAGCAATCAATATACGTATGCTTCAGGACCAAATTCAGTTCACTGTGACAAATTTAATTTTAAAAAGATAACAAAACCACTTGGAAAATTGTTTATTTTTTCCTAAAGGAAAAATCCAAAGAATTCAACATTATCAATGCAAATGGTTTTACTACCCTAATTCATGAAGTTAAAAAATACATTTTCCCCACCCTCCAAAAAAGCTCTATAGATACACAATGGTGCCCCAAGGTAGGCAATACTTGTTACTGAAAGCAGGAGTGACACTTGCAAGAGTGACAATACACAGCTTGTCTTCAATACAGCAAGTAAATTAGCCTGTCTGTCTCAAAATTCCTAAAACTTGCAATCTTAGGGTTATTTCTCAAGCTCTTGCTATGGGTCAAGCACTAGGCTAAAACATTTTACATTCACGTAAATACTTTAATATACATGAATTAGCTTTCATGATGACTGAACAAGATAGGTACTATTATCATCTCCATTTTACAGAGAAGGAAATTAAAGGTCAAAGAAATTAAATGGTTCAGCCAAGGCCTCACAGCTGGTCAGTGAAAAAAGTGGAATTCAAAACCAAGTCTGATGAGCTCAATAGTCACATTTGTCCAACTATATTAAATCAAGATAACACCAATTAAGTTGGCAAATCTGGCAACTGTGTCCAGTTAATGTTTCCATGACTATACTGAAGACCTCCTTGGGCATGTGGGAATTTTCAGAGGTTCTTCCAGCAATTCACAGTATGCTTTCCTCCTGATTTGAACTACTCGTCCCCATTGCCATTTGTGCAAGTATTATTATATCTCTGAGTAAACCATATAGTAAATGCTTCAACATAAAACCCATTTATGTGAATGACAACAGGTACTTGTGAATGGTTTAAATCATAGTGTTGGCAAATCTGTAGTACCTATTCAGACAACCATATATTCAAGAATATGAAAATTAGGAATTTAAGAATAGAAAATGAATATGGGGTCATTGATAATCATTGATAAATGTAAATTTCATGGTCTATCTTCAAGTTCATTTACTCTTGGCACTGGAGTAAAAATGAGATCACTTACTCTATAACCAAAAAGGAAAGAAAATTTGGTACATCTAAATATTTTGAGGATTAATACTTCTAAAAATACTTAAAGAATAAAAACCAAAAACTTGCTTGCTTTTTGGACCAAAATTGATGGTCAGGTATAGCTTCTTTGCAAGATGTAAACTCAAAGTTAAAACATTTTGGGTTTTAAAAAACGCAACTAAAAAACATCATTCTAGTACAAATTATATTATGCTTTAGAAAGAATGCATCACTCAAAGAAAGCAAAGCAGAACAATATAAAAAGGATTATGAAAACAGCCCTATTTCTAGATCAAAGTGGAATTCACTCAGCCCACTCTCACCCAAGGGAATCCTACAAAGTGCTTTAGAACCAGCCCCCCAAGTTTTACCTCTGGATGCAGGACAAAAATGTGAGGTTATCTATAGGAGCTTCTGGGTCCATGGCACATTTGTGTGGTCTTTGTGGCAGGCACAAAGATTACTAAAACCTTTCAGTTAATGAAGGGTCAGGTTCTAGGGTTTTACTGATGGTTCTCTGAAGCACTAACAGTTCTCAGCACACAGTTTTATTTTATGACTTAAACATACATAGTACTCATCATATTTCAGCTACTGTTTTAGGCATTATAAATTCATTCAATCCTCACAATTTATTTGAACTATGTAGCACATAGGTATTATAATGCCCATTTCACAGATGAAGAGCCTGGGGGACAGAGACTTTGGTAACCATCGAATGCCTCACAGCTAGTATAAATAGTAGAAACAGAATTGAAACCTAAATAGCCTGGCTCCAGGGTCCATGCTTTTTGTCATTATGACATGCTACCCTCTCCCAGTAATGCCAATAAAACCATTCCTGAACTAATCTCTAAAGTGAAGTGTCATTTTACAGTGACCAAAAGCAATTTCTAGGGCTACCAACTTTTCAGACATGCACCCTTCTAGCCAAGCCTGCTTATGGGAATTTTATCAATCATCCCCAATCACATACTCAGAGGAGCACTACACTATCAGTGAGGCCAATGCCTTGGGGACCATCAAGACCTTCCCTGCTTTGTGACGTCTAAGATGGCTGGGGCCTGCTGGTTAGCCACACTGTTTCTGTGATTTAAAGCAGACCATCTGGCCCTGTTCTCTGAGCTGGGGCATGCCTAAAATGTTCAGATTGCATTTGAAAACTTCTTTTTCTGGCCAAAGTTAAGCGCCAGAGCTATTCTACACAGATTTTGGTGCATTTTATAGTAACATAGAGAAAGGTTCCTTTGAGATGAACTTTCTCATGATCAAAGTCTGTTCAGGGGATGACCCACGAGGACTTGAGGTATGACATTCAGCATAATGTTCAGGGGGCTCTCCTTATTTACAGAATGAAATCAGTAGGAAAGTTCTATAAATTTCAATCTCGCATTACAATACTTAACAAACCCTACACAAATCCTTCCAAAACTACAAATTAAAGGTCAAGTTGAAGCAAGGAGTGAGAGCATGGGGTAGAGAAAGGATGAATATAATTCCCTTCTAAATGAGCCTTAACTGTTTGATTACTTAAGTTATACATTCTTAAAAAACCAGTTAATTCAGCTGGTACTTTAGGAAGCTCCAATACAATGCCTTCTACAGTTAATAGCTGACTGGTCTCATAAAGGCAAAGGACAGTATTTGTGGCTTATTTAGTCCTGAAGCTTTGAAGAAAGAGTTGCTCTTTCAAAACTCAACTGACTTTCAGGAAAGAAGAAAGAATGATATATCAGCAAAACTGTTCATCTATTGACATGGCAACAAATCTAACTGAATCACCAAACTTCCCAACTTTTTAGAAGGGAAGCAATTCAAAAAATTTTTAATTGAACATCTACCATGTCAGGCAAATAGATCATTAAGACAAGAAATACTATCTTAAAAAGGTAGAACAAGTGGGACCTCAGAGAGCGGGGAAGAGAATACTTCAAGTGAATTACAGAAGTTGAAAAGGAGGGGTGGCTTTCATTGGGAGGTAAGAGGAGAAAAATGAAACCAAACTTCTCAGTTAAAATGTTCACACAAAAATTACTGTGTACACTATTAGTGCTCTTCCCAAGACTATGAGAGGAAAATAAAGTAGCACAGAGCAAATTCAACACAGTACTTTAGAAAACACAATACTTTAAAAAAACAAGAATAATTTTCCTTAAAAAAAAAAAAAGTCCTCCTGGCACACCAAACTCTGTGATTGCAGGGTGAAAACTGTAACATAAAAACCCAGTCCATAAGTGCCAGAGGAAAAGAAACTTTCCCCAAATAACAAAATAAAAATAAACCTTCAGTTAAAATAATACATTACACACTGATGTAAACTGAAATGCTCTTGTCCATGGGTTGAGCTTATGAAACCCTTAAACATGAGCATGTAACACTAACAAACTATTTGACATTATTATTTGGGTTCAAAGACTCCCTTTCTCTAAATGTTTATAGCACCATACCAGTTATTTCAACTGAACTGACACAATGAATTTCAAATGATCTAATACTTTTGACTTACCAGTGGATTAGCACATGATTACTCTGAGTAAAAGGATTATTATTACCGCTGCTCTAAGATATTAACACTTTCTGTAACACACTCTAAGGACACTGTATAATCACTAAAAATATGTGACAAAAATACATGGGGGAAAGGGGATTTTTAAAAAGGAAGGTGATAAGTGTCCTTCTTTTTTAGGTTTTCTTGCTTAGTAGAAGGTGGGCCTCTCAATGGTAGAACCAGCATTTTGCATGACACTTTCAGTGTCACAAATAAGTCCAGTATTCAATGTACTTAAGAAATTAAGCCACATGTGGCCTTCGTCCCATGAAGATCAGGCTCCAAACAAAAACCCCCACTTTGTAATAGACAACTAATTCTCATGTAATGAATGACAGGACACAGCATTAATGTACTTAACAAGACAGAGCTAAATTCAATGAAGCTTGACGCCATTTATATGAAAAAGGGTTACATTTGTAGACAGAGCCAAAGGGAAAGAGGATAATTCTGAATTAAACAGCACCACTTCTGCTCTGGTTTAGCCCTCTCACTGAAAATAAAGATCATAGCTAAAATAGGACCCTTAAAAAAGGCAGCAGCAAACAAAGCTAAATACCATCATATTAAATCCTAACTCTCACTGATGAAAAGGCAACAGCTAAAGGACTTTGCTTAAAACCTCTGTTGGCAAAAGTGCCATTTCTTTATAGTCTAATTCTTGGTCTATTACAAACATGTCCTTTCTCTACCAGATTCCATGATACGCAACTCACTGGCGTATAACAATGTCACAGAAAAAAATCAGATAACCCAAATGATGTCTTAAATCAAAAGATGTGAAAGTAACTCATGTGACAAAAAGTGAGTATGCTAAACAGATGTGTTTAGGTGACTTTTTTGAGGGTCTTAGTGTTACATTTACCCTGCTCTAACAAACACAGAGAAGTCCTAGGGACACAAATTGTTATGGAAGTGTGTATGTGTGTGGTATGTGTGGCCATCACAACAAAAAAATTTTAAAAGCCTATGAATAACAATGTCAACTTTTTTTTTCAGTGTAAGTTCAGAAAATGGCTTTTAAAGCAGAAAATGGATTAAAAACACCGCATACACATGACACCAATCAAATACATAGATTCTAAAAACATTTTATCAATTATTGTTAAGTAGGTAAGAGAATATTTTAACTTCTCTAGCAAGTTTACGGTAAGAACACTGACCTAAATAGCACTCTTTATGCACATGGTGATATGACTTATTTCTGCAGGATGTTCTTACACATATGGAGGTAACACCACCTGGAACTGCTATACCTTGAAGCAGGGAAGCCTCAGCCTTCCTCTTCTCTCCCCTATCCACAGTGTTATCTGGTTCTGTTGTTGTCACAGAGCCAGGGAATGAAGCTCTTCCAGAAAACTTACCCAAGATCAAACTGTGCCTGGTGACAGCAGTGTCCAGGCCATAAGTAATGTTCAAAGGATTCAACAACGCCTGTGACTGATCATTCTCTTTCCCTTGCCATCACCTGCTGATTTTGTCCAGGTGTTTTATGGCTATCTTGAGGATCTGGAGAACAGACAGAGGGAAGACTTTGCCAATTTCTTTTGTCTGGGATTGTGAATTCCTTACACAGATGGCGGACAGCCTCAGCTCGGGGCAGCGCCAGGCTATATTGCCTTCAACCTCCAAAGGGAGAAACAGAGGGAGACATTATCTTCTCCCACAACACTGCCTGTAACATGTCTGTGGTTAGCAAACTGAGACAGCATGGCTTCACAAGGGGTAAAATGAAGAAGGAAGAAAGTCAACAAATAACTTGAAAATATTTACTTGCTTGAAGTATTATTACACATTTATTTACCAAAGAATCAAAACTGCTGGTCAGAAAGATGTTTCCAAATAAATGTGCTTCTATCAAAGACTTATTACCCCACGTCTCAGTTACTTTTTCGATTATACATCAGAGTAATCAATTCTCCTAAATTAAGCAAAATAGTGACTTTAAAAACCCAAGTCAACCCTTTTAAGCTGTTATACTCCTGTGCTGGAAAGAAAATTGAATTGGTATATTACACTTATGCTGTCTAATACAGTAGCAACTTAGCCATAAGTGGACAATGAATACTTGAAATGTGGCTAGTCCAAACTTGAGTTGTGCTGTACATGTAAACAGGCACTGTATTTTCAATAGTCAGTATGAAAAGATGAATGTAAAATGTCTTTGGAGATATTCATATTAATTACATATTTTATATTATACATGCACATAATTTTTTATACATTTGATTAAATAATATACACTATTAAAATCAACCTAACCTGTTTCTTTTTACTTTGGTAACATGGCTACTAAAAACTTTAAAATTGTATGTAGTATGCTGGATAGTGCTGGTCTACCATTAGGACTCTTGTCCTCTTCAGTCTGTTGTTGACTCTTTGACAATGGTCTTCTCTCTCAACTTTCTGAGCCTCATTATTTTCAAAAATTTTTTAACTGTTTTATTTATTTGATACAGACAGAGACAGAGCATGAGAGGGGGAGAGGCAGAGAGAGAAGGAGACACAGAACCGGAAGCAGGCTCCAGGCTCTGGGCTAGCTGTCAGCACAGAGCCCGACGCAGGGCTTGAACCCACAAACGTGAGCTCTGACCTGAGCCGAAGCCGGAGGCTTAACTGACTGAGCCACCCAGGTGCCCCTGAGCCTCATTATTTTCAATGAGAGGGATGGAAATCAAGGGCACAGATCCAAAATTTTACAGCTCCAAATATTGTAAAATTTTATTTATTTTTCAGATTTTCATTCCTAAAATCCATGGTCCATTTTCATTTGGGCTTGTTCTAAAGAAGCAGTGAAGAACAAACAATGGGAAACAGGTTTTATTCATTATTTAACTAATTTAAGAACCTACAGCTCACTTTGATGGTTTTTTTTAACTGAAGTTTTTCATAATGATTTGCATAATGTTTTTAATGTAGGCAAACCTATTAATCGCAAGAGTCCCATCAGCAACTAATAACTCAGGATGATGCATAAAATTAAAAAAAAAAATCTGTGCCCTGGATAGATATGAATATATAAAGCAATGAACTGAGCTGCCTTTTTGGGAATTCAAACTTACTATCATAGGTACATGTGATTGTTAATTCATCTGGTAAGAAGGCTACAGATAGATATCCCCTACAAAATCCTCAAAAAAGCATTAGTGGTTTCTCTACTAAATCATAGGAGGTATATCTTAAATCACAAGGTGTGGCTGATCCCTTTTGGAGGCACAATTTTTGAAGCAACAGCTCCACCAATCTCATCAGTTATTCCTAACTTTGTGATAATTCATGAAACACCCCCTCACATAGCTCCCGGGTGGCCAGGGCCAGAGCAAGAAGAGTTTTAGGAGCCTATTACTTCCACAACTTGTACTAACTACTGGTGTTCTGTTGATTAAAACAGGACTAAGGATGAAGAATCAAAAGAACAACAATTTCAGGCAACAATTTAATACTTAATTCTGCACTATTACTTCTCTACTATTATGGAATGATGAACAACTTTATTCTCTAAGTTTCTTCATAGGAATAAACATTTTATTTTACAGGTTATGTTGAGAATTTGACTCAGTTTGCATCCTGAACTAGAGAAAGGAAATGGAAAACAGGAGAAGGAGATTAAGTATAGCGCAGAAATTCAGTATCTGTTTAATCCATGTATTTTTACCAAAATGATGGCAAAACTAAAGCCCACATCCTGGCTCACTGAAAGCCTTACTGGAGTATGTTACTGTATGTTTAAAACACACCTACACACACCCCTCATTTATGGATATATTCCAGTAAATGAGACAGAAGGAGTAGTCAGGTCTGCCATAAGAAATTGAAAGTGCAGCATACAAGTGTCAGGAGTTACAAACTGGGAGAGAGAGGAAAGAGCATATTGTACCAGATTGTTATTTTCTGGCGTGATGAGTTTAAAATCCAACACATAGTTAGCGAAAAGGAGCTATTAGTAAATTCTGTTATATCCTATATTTCCAATGGGGGGAATGTAAGAAATGTAGAAACTTTTGAAGGGAATGAAAGATCAGAGTAAAGAGCTCAGGCAGATAGATGCAAGTGAAAAATTAGAATGGTGTGGCCTCAGGGTACCTGGGTGGCTCAGTGGTTAGGCAGCTGACGTGGGCTCATGTCATGATCTTAGGGTTTGTGGGTCTGAGCCCTGTGTTGGGGTCTGTGCTGACAGTGCAGAGTCTTCCTTAGATTCTGTCTCTCCCCCTCTCTCTCTCTGCCCCTCTCTGACTTGTGCTTTCTCTCTCTCTCTCTCAGAATAAATAAATAAACTTAAAAAAAAAAAAAAAAAAAAGAATGGTGTGGCCAAAGCTAAGGAGTCTGCAGAGAAAACTGTTGAATGGCTTAAACAATCACACTCTGTAAAGCATTTTAGTGGGCCATTTTAAATTTCAATGTTCAATCACACTCTGTAAAGCATTTTAGCAGACCATTTTAAAATTTCAATGTTAGAGGCTAAATGTATAGCTGATTGTAAGGATATACAAATAAAACATCAATTGCAAATAAATTTATATGTAAGTAAAACACTATTTGCTTTTATAATTATTCCTAATGCTTAACAGATAAATACTAAAGTGAGGCTGAATTAATTGATAGTTGCTCTTTTCTTGGCTAATACCAGACGTATGTGGGCTATAATAAGAATGGCTCTTACCAAAAGCCTTTGAGAAAATCAAAGTAAACCAGTTTTGAGTTCTATCACTAGCATGCAAGATGAAAAGGATTCAGCAGAAAGCAAAGAAATAAACGAGGAGAGACATTATCTTAGAAAATGGTTTACTACATCTTTGTTCAAGGTTTCTTTAGTAACATGATTTGCTTAAATGTTAAACTTGGAAATCATATGATTTCAAACGATCAATATTAAGTTTTATTAGTCTAGCTCACAATTTCTTAAGATATACCAACTTTCTTTTAAAAGTATTTTAAAATACTACTTAAAACTCTTAAAAACTGTGTTTAAAAAAAAATCTTACTTCTTCACAGCAAGGAACTTCCAGAAACCACTAAAATATTCTTGCCCTCTAAATGTTTGAGAATGGTCTTGTCATGTGTTATTAATAATACAAAGTATTCATAGTAATGGGCATACAATGACTATTCAGTTGACTGTGGGCTCATACCACAGGGATATCAAAGCCAAAACCCACCTTTACTTATATTTGCCTGACATATACCAGCCTAACTACCTGACGATACCAAACTTGCTGTGGTTTATACAGAGTTATATAAATGCTCACTATGGCAACAGAGATAGATATATACACAAAGAAATACCTGTAATTTTAAAGGGGGAGACAAGAAAAAGTGCTCACACAACATAAAAGTTAATTTTACATTAGTATCATTAATATTATACTCACAATGTAACAGCCAAATAAACCTTGTGCTTTAAAAACAAATCAGGTCACTTGAACTGCCTGCTGCATTCTGCTAAGAAAGCAAAACCTACCATGCATGGCTAGTGTTGATACTCTTTCTCAATGACTTTTATTGTCTCTGGTCAACTTTTAAATCTTCCTTTTCCATATCTTCAACTAGAATCTCTCACTTGTAGACAGTTATATTAATAGTATTAAGTACACATAAAGATTTTGAAGAATGGTACTAAATAAAAGTTATACTTTTTTTATTAATAGTTTATTGCCAAGTTGGTTTCCATATAACACCCAGTGCTCTTCCCCACAAGCGCCCCCCTCCATGATCATTTTTTAAAGTCATGGTTATTCCCCTAGTTTATTTGAGTATTTAAATTTTTTCTTTAAATTCAAAATGTATTACTTTAGAGAATGGTCTTTGTGTGGCTGAAATTAGAATACACACAAGATAGTTTTTCAAGGCCAGCAAGCACTTCCTAACCAAATCCTCCACTTCCTTTGCTAGCTAAACATAACTCCTTTAAATGTGTACATCCTTTTAAAAGTTAGAAGGGAGCACCTCTCATGTAATAGCAGGCATCTGGGAAGCCAATTGGTGCAATCGCGTGCACATTTTAGAAAACAGCTCTCTAACATTCAATAACTAAGTGGTAATTGGGCACATAAACATAAACTGTCAAACTGAATCAAAACCCCTTTGCTTTTCAGAGTATTATTTGTAAGATTATACTAGAATTAAATTTGAACATGCATCCACCCTATGCATTCAGTCAAATTATAAAACAGGAAAAAAAATTGCTGTGCTTTCTTTGGATAAAATTAATGTCAGCTTTGTGTCCTTAAACCAGACCCGATCGGGAAATGAAATATGTTTAGTCCTGAAATAGTTGTGGTAATTCAATCCCTGCACTCTCCTTATTTTCTTGATGACAAAGAAAAACTCCCAACTGGCAGGGCCACCTGCACTGATTACTCCTCCATCCACACCCACAGAATATGAAAATGAGCCAATGATCATTAACCTTAATTTCTTCTAACATAAACCTCGGCTCTTTTTCAGTCTTGCTACTCAGGGAACTCCCCTGAGATAAAGAAAAAGGGGGGGTGGCAAAATAAGGAAATAGGGAGTGAAAGCTCAGAGCAGAGAGGGAGGAAAGCAAATGAAAAATGGAATCCACTGGCTTTTAAAAACTGCACAGCTGGCTTATTAAACTTCACACAGAAAAGACGATACAAAGATAAAGAGATTCTGAGGCATCACCATTCTCTAGATAGAATACTTTCCTGTCCAACCCTCTCCTTCAGAGCAAACAATAAGAAAAGATGCTTCCTCTCCGCCCTCTCACTCCTCCTGCATCTCACTCCTCCACCCAGACATCACTATAGAAAGAGAGCATGCAATAAAAGACAGGTCTGGAAAGCAGGAATGCAGGTGTGGCTATAAGACCTCCAGGATGAGGACCAAAGGGCCTCAATAGCCAGGGGAGAGATTTCCAAGGTGAGCACTTCAAACACAGTGTTGAATGCATCACACCTTCTGGTCATTCACATTCAAGTATCACCAACTGGAATCATTTTAATTCAAGCTGTGTGAGGCTAGATCCCACTGGCATTACATCATCTTCTAATGGATGAGGAGCTAGGTGGGGGCTCTAAAAAGAAACACAACCAGAAGGGGAACAAAAAATTTTCAGAAATAAGTCTCTTTTGCATAGATGTGTATACTGAAAATTATCTTGTTATGTTTGCCTACAGACTTAAGCAGATTGCCCTAAAAGATTGTAAGACCATGAAAACGAAGAACATATCAACATATGCAACTACATATAACTGTCTGTAAAGTATTCGTAAAGCTGGAAGAAAAACAAACTTTAAAAACGACTACATTGCTAAGTGAAAGCAAAAGGTCCTTAAAGTGTGTTTTTCCATTTGAAATATTGAAGGCAAAGGCATAGAAAAGCTTAAAGAACATACATATATGAACAAATAACAAAAGTAAAACTCTATTACCTGGAAGTGTATAAGATGTGTGTTGTCTACTCTATATAGGAAGACAGAGAACAATTTTGATCACACACTTATCTCCTCATTATTTCAGATTTCAAATCAAGTAGCATCCACAAGGAGGGTGAGGCAGAAAGTCAGGAAAAACAAACAAAAACCAAAACCTGGCTACAATGTGGTACTGGATTCCATGGCACAACTTAAACTAAAACCTGGCTCAAGGTTGCTCAGTGTTCGCTGTCTTCTTGCTTAGCCTACCAACTGTAAAAGGCAAGTGCCTATAGACACCTTTCCTTCTGTCTTTCTCCCCTTCACCCTCCCACCGGCACTCAGGTCCTCTCTGGGAAGTGGGGACAGAGTATTGAAGTATTTGGTGTCATGAGTCACCTTAATAGATACTCTAGCAACTGTTTGTGACCCAGCAGTGAGCCAAGATAGCAGAGCTTTTAATAAAGAAGCACTTTTGCACACTCACAGCCTGGTTAATTTAATACCTGCCACTTGTTTACCAAACAGCACGGGCATGTCTCCGCGTCCATAACTTCCCAGTGACAGTGAGGCGACTGAATCTGGGCATGGAACAGATGCACCTTTTTACGCTCTGTTAAACCATGTCACAGACTACAGCCTCTGGGCACATTCCTTTATTTATGCTGCAGCCAGCTGAGCTAATTGTCAGAGACAGACCTGGTTCTAATTCTGCAGAGTCCAGCGACCACAGAAGTCTATGTGCTGGGGCATGAATGGTGCAGAACTCTTTTAAGAGAGCTTAAAATCAACATCAGAGGGTAGAGGTATAATGTGCCAATATTTTATCTAGAGAGACTTCAAAAATGTCACATATCTCAAAAGTAGGTTTATAGGGGTGGGGACAAAGAAAAGCATCACTAATGTTTATAGGAAGTAGAAGACAGCAAATGTTAAAGCAAACATGTATGTAAAGAGAATACAACAGAGCAGAGACACATTCATCTTTCAGATGATGGTTCAGGACTGTGCAGTTGTAAAATATTCACAAGCTTAAAAAACTACCTGATCACAGGCCAATATTCAATGCAGCTCACATCAACAGTTCTGCACAATACCAAGACTGACCATTTCAGATACTGTGATGCAAGCCCATTAATAACACTACAATTACAAGAAAGATGGGTCCCTCATTCATCCAGCCATACAACTTCAGTCTGCTTGATCGTGTGTGGATGGACAAAGGAACTCCCGTTTATTGTTCTCCTCACACCCTGTAGTATTAGAAGTGTTTCCTATTAGCTGTAATACCATACTCATATTTTATCAGTAGCAAGAGTTCACTCCAGTTAAAGTTCTTCACCCGTCATCAGCATTTTTCAGCAAATTAATGTCTTTTACTTGCATGACTTCCCTTCATATTATAATTTGGGGTTTAAACGGATCATAATACTTTACAGAAAAGAAAAAGAAAAAGAGCTCAGTGTTGATAATTTTTACTACTTATGACTAAATGACCTCAACTGAGGAATAAAAAATTAAGTCATTTGTCTTATGAGGTACAGAGGACATTTTATGGCATACAATTTAGCTAATAATGGGTTGGGGCCAATCCTTAACAAGTCACATGTTTCCATTGTCCCTTCACCCCCTGCTTATGTTTTTACCACATCCTAACAAAAACATAACCAGAACTGGTGAAAAACATACGGTTCCAACTAATGAATCACATACTTTCCCGCAAGTACAGTAAGTACTACCAGCTGTGGGACAGTCTTGCTCTGGCAGTGGAACCAGCATAGAACAAGCCGGCCCATCTGAAAGCAGCTGTATTGAAAAACCACAAGCAATATAAGTGTGTCTGCCTTCTCAGAGCGGCTTTGTCTCTGTTCTGTGTCTCTGCTCTGTCCCTAGAACATGCCAGCCATCTTGTTTAGAGAAAGTTTCAGAAATTTCACAGGTGAGACAAAATCCACAAATTCAAAAAACTCAAGTTTTTATAAAGTATTGTTACATTGTCAAGTGGAATGCCCCAGGAAGACAATTAAAAAAAATACTTCTCTTCCACATCCATCCTCCAATGTGTATCTCTGGGGACTTGCCTTTAGACTAAAGACTGTGCATATCCACTGATCTAAACAAGGAGGGTGGGAGCGGGAGGAGGACCAGCACAAGATCCAGCTACTTACAGACAGGCTGACGGACGCACACGAACACATACAAACATACATGCAGAGCAATTCGCAGATTATCAGCTTATGCCATGAGCTACTACAAAAATTCAAACCTGCCATTTATACAACAATAAGCTTCATTTGTAACCACAGAGCATTCTGAAAAAATTCCCTGGCAAACCCCAGATATTTTTACACAAATGAACTTTTCCGTTCTGTGAAACAACATTCAAATGGATAAATATTACTGTTAAAGAGAAAGAAAATCCAGCAGCATTAGTCTAGCAATGTAAGATGTATGTGGAAATGGTAATAAGATCTTTTAACCTTTACAGTGTGCGAAGGCAATGGCTAATAAAATTTTACCAACATTATCAAGTGATCAGTAGCTTTTATGTAGCACACAAGGACCATTTCAGGCTTGCTCTGAGGAAATAAAAATACCTAGAGTTGTCATTCTTGGCTTTTCCAAAGTCTCACTCAGAAGAAAAAAAAAGCCAAAACTATCTTTTTTCTTTTGTTGGCAAGTGTTTTAAATACTGGGAAATCACATGTAAGTACTAACAGGGAACGTTTGCTTTTGATGTTTGCCTTTATCAATTAATTTAGCCAAACACATTTTTATGAGCTTATATTGTAAAGATGCTTCCTCTGGTAAGAACTCAATACAAAAGTCATACTAACACATCTTTTCTTTCTGTATGTACCATAGTTCTATGAACAATATTTGTTTATTTAAATTTAAACAATGGTCAGAAGATTCACTACATTAACAGAGAAATCCTTGGTCTTTAAAAGGGTTTACATGCCTTCTGAGTGAATTTTGCTATGTCTGTGTTTAGGGGAGTTCACGGCTGAGCTGGTCAAAGGTAAGTGCTCAGGTTGAGTCCAGAAGTCACATCCATCCATATGGTTGGATTATGCCAAACATAAGCGCAGGGGTGAGAGCACCAATAGTATTGGGGAAAGAGCAAATAATGGACATATATTCAAGCGTGAAGAACAAGATTTTTCAAATATTCACTAAAATGTGAATTTGAAAAACAGTACACTGATAAAGAAATAAGACATTTTTTAATAACTAGTTTGTAGCACTCTTAGTTCATACTAAATCTAATGAAGAATGCTTATCTATGAAGAAAACAATCCAAAACTGGATTATGAGGTTACACAATGAAATCTATCAAGAAAGAACTAATATGGTTAAGTCAAACATGATAAAATTATTATGGAATCATTAAAACTCATAGTAATTAATTTAATGATAAAGATAATTACAATATACTAATGAGCAAAATGCAGCTTATGAAAGAGTATATACATATACTATTTTTCTTTTTAAAATGAATGCAAGAAAAAGGACAGAACAGAACTATTGACAATGGTTTTATTGTCTAACAAATGTTGTTAAAACCCATTTTCTAAATTTTGTTTATTTAGCATATATAAATTACACATAAGAAAAATACTCCAAGTTTATTCTCCAATGTGATAAATTTGGTAATTAGGAAACCTGGTAACTAAAGGTGCCTGGGTGGCTCAGTCAGTTCCACATCAGGCTCTGCACTGTCAGAGCTTGGGATTCTCTCACTCCTTTTTCTCTGGCTCCTCCCCTGCTCACTCAAGCTCTCTTTCTCTCTCAAAATAAATAGTCATTAAAAAATAAAAAAGAAATCTATTAATCAGACTTCTGGTCTTCACTAGTAGTTATACTTCAAAACTATGCACTATGAAAAATGTGGAGCTTTTCTCAAAAAAATTAGGTTTCTTTGAATAATTCTTTAAAAACTACATTTATCATTTGTGTATGTATTTTCTTCGTAAAATCTAAAGCACTATATTTTCTTCTGTCCCTCCTGCCCCAATTTCCCAAAAGTATACTTTCATAATTTGAACTATACACTAGACTTTGTTAATTCAAACTTCACAAAATTAATGAACCATAGATCTAAATCTTCACCTTTCTAATGAAAATAGTACCTTTAAATAACACTTTTTATTGCCAGAGCACTCCCATAAAATAAAAGCCTATGTCCATCAATGAGACACCATTCCTTCATCCTTAACCACAGCAAGCTGCCCTGCAGAATCCAATCCAGGGGCCTTGGTAGTGTGTGTACCATAATGAATCAATACCACAGAACAAATCTATAAAATACACTAATCCAGGTTGAAGTATGGCAGAAAGAGCTAAATTAACAATCATACACTTATAATACAGAACTTAAAATCATACCCAGTAATTGGGAGAATTTACTTTTAAAGAAACAAAGTTTTTCATTCTATGATTTCTGAGAGGGCTACTAGGAACTCAGTTGGCAAATATTTATTGACCAATTATCACAGCCTAGCATTGTGTCCATGTTCAGGTTTGAACAAATATAAAGAGAGACTATTATGAGCTTCTGACACCAATAATTTGACACCCTGTCTAGGTGTCTGGAAATCCACAGAGAACATCCAGGGAAACAGAGGAAAGGCACTAACTCATCTGAGGCTTTGAAAAGATTTCAGGAAGAAGTACAACTTTCTGGCAGGAGAAGTAATACAGAAGAACACGGAGAACATGGGAGAGCACTCTATGATGGAAACACCACAGAATCAGTGGACACTATAAGCTAGTGGGTATTGCTGGGGTACAAAGAGACAAGACCAGAGTTAGAAAAGTAGGCAGGGTCCACTTATGGAGGATCCCTTTAAAGACCTTCTAAATCCCCTTCATTTAATTAAACTGTGAAAACTGTTCAAGTGCCACTGCTCCAGTCTCCACAGAGTGAGGACCACCCACCTCATCAGGGTGGTGGGAGGTGGGTGGAGGCAAGGGGCCTGGGACAAAGAAATCGCTCCTTTCTTTTAACTCCTTTTTAAAAAAAAAAAATTAAGTTTTTTTTTTTTTTTGAAAGAGAGAGAGAGTTGGAAGGAGAGCCAGAGAGAAAGGGAGAAGGGAAGAGAGAAAAGAAGAGGAAAAGAGAATACCAAGCAGGCTCCACCCTATCAGCACAGAGCCCAACACAGGGCTGGATCCCATGAACCATGATATGATGACCTGAGCCAAAATCAAGAGCCAGACTCCCAACCAACTGAGCCACCCACCCAGGTGCCTCAACTTCCTTTTTACTTCAAAAATGCACTTACTTAATGTTACTTAACACCTATGTGCCAGGTACTGTTTTAGACACTGAAAACTCTGGAATAAACAGTTCTGCTCCTTGATCCTCAAGCAGCTCACTTCTGTGGATCCCTCTTTAGCTAATAATTTCTTTAAAAGCATAAACAAAAAAACCTGACATGGCTCTCTATGTCTTTTGGAGCCTCAAAGCAAAGAAAGACAAAGATAAAAAGAATCTGCATATGTAAAAAGCACAATATTCCCAAATCATTTTAATGGTCACATTCTGCCAGACTGATTAAATCATAATTAAGGAAACAATCTGTTGAGATATTGCTAAGTGCATATATTAGCATATTGGACCAACCAAATCTTGGAAAATTTATTCTCTTCATATGGTAACAGGTACAACCAATTCACATAAGTCACAACACAGACAGTATACTCTTAGGTCTAGACCAAACCTCTATTCACCCATTATATTGGGGATATGCTGCCATATCTTTGGGCAAGACACAATCCAAAGGCACAATTTCATGCATTTAATTCATAAGGTAACAGATAAAAAACACTGTGATGCAAATTTTGACACAGGTCAAATTTTAGCACCAACATTTATGCACAAGTCTATACCCTATAAAAGCCACTTTTTCAATAATTCCTAGTGCAATACCCTTGGGGAAAACAATATAATCAAGTTTTATAGGAGGGAGGTTTCTTAATACCAGCTGGTAATATTTGGGCCCTGAAGTATGCGAACTGATCATATTAAAATCCAGATACTAGCTATTATATCTAAATTGTTGCTTCATTCATATTTAGCATGAAGAGGAGTCTATCTAAAGCAGGCTCTATTTAATACAATGTGGTTTTAATTGGAGTCTGTTTTAGATGAGCCACCTGTATTTCATCTTTTTAAAATTATCCATAATTTTCTGCACAATTTGCCTCTGCAACATAACGAATAGCAGTTATAGATTATTGCCATTGTTTAAATGTCTAAAAAGAGAAGGCAAAACTCTTTATTTACTGAAACACAATGATCCCATACCAAAGAACAAAATAGGAAAGTAGGGTTCTGCTTCTGTTCTAGCACATGGATGAGCAAAGGCATATACACACACATACACACACACACACACACACACACACATATACATGAAATTATTGAGTCTTAAATAAAAAGATAAATAAAAGTTCTATTATTCTTGCTTTATTATGGCTACTCTAAAGCCTAGTGCTACAATAACTAAAATTTCACTTTCTTTTCTATTCAAGAAAAGCCTCTTTTCCTTTGTAAATATTTCTAACTCTGGATGGCTCACTGCCACCAACTACCTCAAATAACTTTTTTTTAGTGCTATGGCTCTACTTTGCAATTTTTTTTTACTTAAATAATATCCATGTTCCCAGCTAAAACCATTGAAAAGCTTTACCTGATGTCACTATTTTCTAGGCTATTTTCCATCTTCATTGTTTTTATCTGCCTGATAATTATTAAAGATTCTGAAATATGGTTTATTACTACATCATCATAACAATGATGCCAATACAGATCCACATAAACAGCAGTTTGCAAACTAAAGGATATTTGCATGGTGCTGATAACAAGAACCACACAACAAAGAAAATATCTAAAAAGCAACTTTCAAAAATGATCCTTCATTTAATCTATTCTGAATTACTAAATATGTACCCCAAAGTTAAGCCAAAGTCAGAATTTCAGTGGGAATCAAATATATTAAAACTGCTTTTCATCACATGCCAACCTTGGGCCTGGTCTATAGGCTATTTAGCAAGGGATAAAGTATTACAATCCACACTTAAATGTGCTACCCCAAATTTTCTATGCTCACCAACTAACGGAGATGATTTCTAATTAGGATTTCTCCCCTAAACAATTTGTTTCATAACAGGACTCTGCTCACCTGATCTCTTGACAGAACTATTTATATAAATTATATCCTCCAATTCTGATTTATCTACTGTACGCACTCCATGGGCTTAAGTACACTACAGAAATAGCACCTTCCTCTTTTGCAAATGGCAATATAGCATTTTCTCCTATATATCCATTTCTCTGCTATTAAGTTCTGACTTTGTTTTGCCTTCCTCCCTACTTAAAACATTTTATGGGTATCATTAGCTGCCATTATTTTTCCAATTTCTCCAAATACAGTTGTTATCATTAGTCACGTGAAGTCTAAATATCTGTCTAGTCATAAACACACTAAATACAATTAGTGTGTTAAGAGTAGTATATCTAGGGGCACCTGGGTGGCTCAGTCGGTTAAGCCTCCGACTTCGGCTCAGGTCAGATGTCACATTCGTGGGTTCGAGCCCCGCGTCGGGATCTGTGCTGACAGCTAGCTCAGAGCCTGGAGCCTGCTTCAGATTCTGTGTCTCCCTCTCTCTGCCCCTCCCCCTCTCATGCTCCGTCTCTCTCTGTCTCAAAAAAACAAATAAAAACATTAAAAAATATATATTAAGAGTAGTATATCTAGAAATCTAATCTCAGAAACTATTGCCACTCATTTATCAAAATTATCCTATGAACAGAACTTCAAATATCTCATTCTTAAACACCAAAGTTAGAGCCCAAGAATCTACCTCCAGGAGTGGTATGCACTACAGTAAGGAAGAAAAAAATACCATAATAAAGGTCTTCTTCTTTTAATCCAACCCAATAAACACCAGCAATTTCCTTTCATATTCCATTACAGGAGCTGGAGTTGAAGTTGAATGAACTTGATAGAATCTATTCTACTAACGTGGTTGGTATAAATTATATATACCATACCCTGTATTCAGTATAAATTACATATAGGACACTCCATATGGAAGCCATATTCTGATACTAATCAGTGTTTAATAACAAACACTATATTTGAAGTTATTTGTAAAAAAAAAAAAAATCACAGCTCTTGAATTTTCTCACTATTGTTAAAAAGGGATTAATGTTATCCCAAGTTGTATTCGTTACTACTACAAGATAACTGAACGCCATGCAAGGCACCACCATAAATTGTCTTGATCCAGAAATCATTCTGAACATTGGTAGATAACAATTCTCTTGCATAAACATCCTTACTTGTGGAAGTTACTAATTAATTTTCTTTACTTTATATTTTTGTGTCTTTTTTTCCCTTGGTCTCTGTCATGTAAAATTTATTAGTCAATGTGCCACAAGCTCTAACTACTTTCATTTACTATCTTAAAGTACTTTTGAGTATTTTGATAATAGCAAATATTTTTCTATTTTAAAAAGCACAGTCTTTGTGTTAGAATGTGATAAGAATATACAATTTTACTGAGAAATAAAAAAATTAGTAATTAGATCAGTCTGAATTAATACGGTAGATTTTTGCATGTAGGCATATGATATAATTTGAAGTTATATATTTCAAAATGGGAAGGACAATTCTACCACATGGATTTCTTAGCCAATTCTTATTAGAGACTCCAATAAGCTAAGCTAAATATATTTTTGGGCAAAATCTTATAATAAGAAAACTCAAGAGGTAAGTCACTGAATTTTCTTAGATACGGTTCTTAGTGTCATTATCTAGATTTTATTTTATTTTTATTTTTCCATTTTTTTTTTAATTTCTGAGAGAGAAAGAGAGAAGCACAGGGGAGGGGCAGAGAGAGACAGAAATACAAAATCTGAAGCCGGCTGCAGTCTCTGAGTTGTCATGTCAGCACAGAGCCTGATGCAGGGCTCGAACTTGTGAACCGCGAGATCATGACCTGAGCCAAAGTCAGCTGCTTTACCAACTGAGCCACCCAGATGCCCCAATTATCTACATTTTAAGATTAATTTTGTCAATAAAGAGGAAAAAGAAAAAAAATACTTACTTAAAATGATCACTAACAAAACTTCATACACTCCACATGACATGGCATAAGCGGTAAAAGAGGAAGGCAATAAAAGGAATAAAAGGACTCCCAGCAAGTTAGA
>NC_043712.1:50987836-51012366 GCF_006229205.1 Suricata suricatta | reverse complement strand
TTTCACTAGGCACGTGAAGGCTACAGAATTAATTTTGTATCCAAAATTACTCAACACAAAGCCCCATATATGAACTTTACAGAAAATTATGCAAAAGAGTAGGCCTTGTAAAGGTACCTAATGGACAAGCAAACTTTAAAAGGGAAATGCTCCTCTTCTTATCGTCCATGTATTCAGACTTAAAGTGAGGTTGGAATTATGTGAGAAGCTGTGAGAGATTCACGGAGTGTAAACATAGCAGTTCCAGTTGTGATGTTCACCTGACATCAAAGTCATCTATCCAGAACATGCTGGGGCAAGCCTCCACAGGGGAAGACCAACCTCTTCAAATGGATGGCTCCAGTCCCCCAAAATAACCCAAGGTGTAATTTAAATCATAACAGTACATAATAAACCTAGGATTTATCACACTAATTCCAAGTGTTCAAAGTCATAACCAAATTTCTGTGGTCACCTCAAAAAATATATATAGTAGCTTATGTAAACAGTACCTTAAAAGATGCAGTGACCCCTTGTATTTCACAGACACATAAACACAACTACGTGTTTAACATACCTGGCAGAATAGAATAGGCTTCAACTATGTAAGGAGAGCTTACTATCTACTAGAAATTTTAAATTAACATAGTAATGGAACAAGATTAAAAGAAAAAAAAGAGCCATCCTTTGCATCAAAGGTACACAACATGTATCAGGCAAGGAAAATAATACAGATTCAAAATATTTGGACTATCAAGATATAATTTACATACAGCAAAATGCACAGATCTTAAGCATCTGGCAAGAATATATTTTGGAGAAAACATACACAAATCAGAGACTGATTTTTTTTTTTTTACTTTGATTTTTACACTGAGGTGTGGCTGATAACAAAATCACGGGGACACTACAAGTAAATATAATTAGCAGTGGTGATTCTGAGCAGGACTGAATCCACCTCCCAAATTTTAAATAATTGCTTCAAGCTAAATTTCTGGGAATTTCTTTGGTCTGGGGAGCAGCCTGGAAGTCTTGTAGGAACAAGCTTTCTCGTGATATTTCCACTGCCTCGTGGTTTCTGGCAAGGTTGAGCCGTCTACAGAAACAAGATTTTCTAAGTGTCTTGTTATTTCTATTTCCTATCTCAAATGAAACCAAGTGGATGTGGACAAAAATGTTAAAAATACACACATATGCAAACTTTTTATCATCAAGGTAGTTTCTAAGTCCAGTCAAATGATATTCATCAACAGTACTTCTGCAGATTCATGGCAGATCTAACTGTACTGGTTATTGGATAAAAAAAAATTCTAAGACGTGAACTGAGTAACTCTCTATCTTAAAAAAGTATGTTATTCTCATAACCATGCCAGCATTTAGAACGTTTAAAATGTAAGACATATTAGTACACTAAACACCCAAAAGTGTTAAGACTACGTGGACCTTTCCAAAACCCAATTCTTCAGATTCCAATTCTTACCTGCACTCCTTAAGTGGCCTATGTCTCTAATTACACTTGTGTCATATTCCAGTCATAAAAGTATATTCACAGGAAAAAAAGCCCTTAAATAAATAGAATTCATTTTTTCATCTTTTAAACTATGCCAAGCAGACAATAATCAACTCCAAAGGGAATGGGATAATTTTTTAATATTTCCTTTTCTCCATTTATTTGAAATAAATACAATTCAGTCTATTTCTAAACACCCACAAAAATTGCCTCACATAAGACCACTGGCTAAGATTTAGGATACTTGACAGGAAATTTAGTATCTAAACACAAAAATAATATCTATTTCAAAAGTTGAAGCTAATAATTAGACATTAATCATACCTAGAATACAATGTAACTTCAGGATAATGATTCAGTTATTATTTATTTGAATGTATAAGATATTAAGAAAATTTGAGCTTAAGGAACTTTCACAAAGAGAGAAAAGTATAAAGAATGTCATGTGTAAGAGGCTATTTTCCCTGAAAGAATCTTTTCCTTAGTGCTGACTTAAAAACTTTTGAAGTTATAAAAAGGAAAAACACTATTTTTATAAAAACAGAAGTTAATAAATTATTCTGGGATGACACTTCAGAAGACATTTCATCAAAAAAATTTAGTTCAAATAACAGAAAATGATGAGAATTCATATTCATGGAAATGCTATTATTGGCCTCTATGAAGTACGTGAGCAAATCATGGCCATTTTATCCTAATATTAAATTTTGGTATTGACTTACTAATTACCAATATCTAGAAAAGAACAAAAGCTCACATTCTGGCCTATTTAACTTTTGTAGGCATAGGTCTAACATGTATTTCAACAATTATTTCAAGTTGTAAGAAGTAATTAAAACTTCAAAGCACCACATTGAATGCTCTTACTGTATTCTTTTTATTATCTTTATCTGTTAGTGTTTCTTAATTTAATAAAAACAAAACTTTTTATTTCCTTACGACAACAATAACAACAAAAACAAACCTTACAGCATCACAGTTAAAAGAAAGGGGGAAAAACCTCTAAAGTTAGACTACATTTTGCCCCTGCTAGTGACAGTTTGAAGAGTTTTGTTTTGCTTTTAAAGATGAATTTTTATTTTTTACAGAGTGTATAAACTCATTTCCACTATCCTGGTTCTAATGATTATAAATTAAATGTAGCAATATAAAGATCATAAAAACTAGAGACCAGTGAAGTATTTGATATACTTCTGTCTTTAATCTTACCAAACCACATTTCTGGTTAAGAAAATTAACCAAAAGAAGAACACTAAGTCAACAGACTACAAAATCCAGCAGCTTGGACTGCATGTAAAATAAGTGCATTGGTTATATTAGATTAAATCAGGAAACCAAATAGTCAAAGACAGATGAATGTTCTTTCCTCTCTCTCTGCCATCCCCCATATCCCTAAGCTATGACCATCATTCCCAACACATTTTCCATCCAGACTATAAAAATACATTGTATTACATAAAGATACATTAGAGTTCATCTAATTTTGATATCTTTACAATGTTTAACAAAACACATGGGGGATAGAACCCTTTCATGTTAGAAAATGGCAATTATTAACTGCTAATTTTCAACTTTCATTTACAGGTTAACAGTTTCCTCAGGAAGCAAAGAGTCCCCTGTCCTTAATATGGGTTTAACATTTCAAATTATACAATCCCATTAAGAGATCATTCTATCAGGCTACATAAACTTGGCAGAAAATACCCAAGTTTATGCAAGAAACTGGGAAGGCTGGCTTGCTGTAGACCAAGCATGAACCTAATGGGTGATTTTAAATCTTTGTAAAAGATTTTAACAATCGTGTAGCCCTTCAAGAATATCCTAACAGAAGGCTTCACATATGTGAACTTTAGCTTACAGAATAACCCTATAGATGAAGAGCCCAAATTGGGCATCAGAACACCTGAAACCAAGACGTGGCTATGTCCCTTGTGGTTATATGACATCAAGCCTCTAGATTTCAGAAGCTTCATTCTTAACAATGGAACTAGCACTATAATCCTGTTTTGCAGATACGAGCAGTAAGTTCACAGCTCTACAAAGAGCTATTATCATTGTGGGCATTTACAGACATACCAGGATGTGAATACAGAAGATCAGAATCTCAGAATGAGACCTACAAATACACATGGAGAAGCACCAAGCTTTGCTGGATAAAATCAACTACTGGTAAAGTGCAAAGAATGAAGGTTTTGGTCTATGTTGTAGAAATCCACTTATCAGAAATTTTAACTCCCTAACAAGTCTACTGATTTTTTTTTAACTTTGCTATTATAATAAAAATATACATGTGAGTATACTATATACAGTACTTGAGTATTTTTTCAAAACACTTCAGATTGCAAATCATTCAAAAAATTAGTGAGAAGATTACAATAAAACCTTCAAGGAGACCTTAAATTGCAGGGAAAAAAGTACTGATCGCATAGGTGAGAAGTCTCTTCTCCCTTTGTAGAAGTATTCCCTTTCCCATTCCTGAGAAACTTAAAATTCACACTAATAAATTTGCTAAGGTACTATCTCAGATATTCTAAAGTGAACCCTTATTACTATTATGAAACTATTTACTATCCCAATCTGTTGTGTCTATTTAATTTCCTGGTTTTTCAGTCTAATTACCAGTTTCTCATCACTAAAAATTTCTATAAAAAGGAAGTATTAAAATACAAGTTATTTATTGGACTAAAGATGCCTATTTAATAAGTGCCTGAGATTAGTGAGTCTCTAGCTGATATTTCTAAAACTTCTATTACAAGTAATTCTAGTCCAAATAAACGCTATGCTTCAATGGAGGTATAAAGATGAAATGAAGTAATGCATATATAAACATATAACCATCTTTTTCTTTTTAACATTTATTTATTTTTGAGAGAGAGACAGAATGTGAGTGGGCAAGGAGCAGAGAGAGAGGGAGATACAGAATTTGAAGCAGGCTCCAGGCTCTGAGCTATCAGCACAGAGCCCAACACAGGGCTCAAACCCACGAACCATGAGATCATGACCTGAGCTGAGGTCGGACACTTAACCGACTGAGCTACCCAGGCGCCTCTACATATAACCATCTTAAGTTCTTTTCTAGGACAAGCCAAGAAATAATAGGAATACTATCTAATACTTAATGTGGTGTTACTTAATGTAATGGCTATTTTCCTGTTTGCTGTTAAAATTTAAAAGTCACCAACTAATATCTACAAACTTACTGGTTAAAGATTTGTTCTCCACAATAAGTAACACTGCAAGTTACTAAGCAACATTTATCATCTGATTTCTACCTCTTTGTCATAGTTAAGACTTACTGTCACATTCATAAGCCAAAATAAACAGTGACCCTTCTTCTAAAACATTCATCTTAATGTTACTAAAATATTACCTCGCCAACATGCTCTTTGCACTTCTCTATCTTCAACTTGAAATTATATCTAATACAACTTTTGCTTTTTTACTTTGAAACTTTAAAGTGTATGCGTAAAGACTTTTTTTTTTAAATGAACAGGAGAAGAAAAGAATACCTATAACATTCAACAAGTCTGAACAGCGTTCTGCCTTAGAAGTGCCGTTTTAGGCAATGCCATAAGAGCTTCTGATTCTAACCTAAGAAACATCTGAGGTTCTTTCACATGATACTAGTAAGTATTGCCACCCACACCTGAACTCTTCTTTGGAAGGCAGAGTGCATATTTTAACATATTCCTCTTTACCATAGAGCTGTCCTCATTTTTTTCTTCAGTGATAAAACAACACAAACTACACGGAAAGACCAATGACCAAACCACCCGTCCAATAGCCCTCACCTCACTAATTTTTTTTTCTTCTAACTTCTCTAGACACACAAATCTTAGAGGCAAATCTATTGCTAATTGCAAAGTATCTGGCAATAAAAAGACTGGCATCACTAACATCCCATGCTCTCTTGGGATTCAAGAAACAAGGAAGGAAAATAGTGAGTACCTGGAGCCACGTTTTTGTTTTCTTATTTCTGACTTTCAGAATGTGGTCTAGAGTCCCTATGTCTTAAACTGTCTACACAAAACTTTTTGTTTTGGGATGAAAGGTAATAATCAAACCTTTCTAGGGAAAGGTACAGCTAAGTAGTTTAGGAACCACAAATGTGGAATCAAACTTCCAGATTCCAATCCCAGTGCCCCCAACTTACTCTTGCTCTGAAAGAATCTCTCTGGGCCTGTTTCCTTAGCTGTGAAATAAGAATATTAGTATTTCCTAATTAAGGAAACAATCTCTATAAAACTTTTGGCATAGGAACTGAACTACAGTAAGTGCTCACTAAATTGAGCCATGATTATCATAATAGAAAAAGAACCACACAAATGAATAAAGGTCTATCTTTTCAAGACAGGGAGCTAGGATTAATATGGAATTAACACAGATAGAATGCTGAGAAAAATTTGGGTCTATCTAAACCTGGGAGATCTGAATTCCAATACCAGGTTTCAAATAATGAGTTACTTAACCTCAGAGTAATTTTATCTTCTGTGAATTATATGGATCTCGTATACAAATAAGAAAGGTTGGTCTAGAAACTACATTAGCCATTTTCAAACCTGACTGTATCATCTGTGGAAAAAATCAAAGAAATATCCATATACACCCATTTCCACCAAAGATTCAATTCTATTCATACTACTTACAGTGTTTGGTAACATCATCTTAGATCCCTCATATCTCTGAATTCTAGAATTATTAGTTTTACTTATCTTTTCTTCCATGAAAAAATATGGAGATCTAATATTATAAACATGTTAAGAGCAGCAATCACTACTTTGGGGGTAGTAGGCATTCACAGTCATCATTTAGGGCCTCTTCTGGGGTAAACGAGACAAGCATATGGCTTTTTTTCTGCTCCCAAATTCATTTCCTCCATGATGGCTTAAGACTAAATATTTTATGTTTAGGAAATCATCAGCTGTCTTTAGCACATTTTTCTAAAGGATAATGTTTACAAGTAGCCAGTTTTTAAAATCTTGAGTTCTCTTGACACTATAAACCTCTAGAAATATTCATGGGAGGGGGTACAGCATACCTGAAAAAATTACTCCAGGAGAACCTTAAGAAGAACTTTCTGACAACCTTTAGAGATGTCAAAGCAAAGACTCATAGTTAACAAATGGTAACCTATACCAAAAGTCTTTGAAATACCTTTTATTTCTATTCTGGCTTTCTACAACATCAAAGTTTCCTACATATATAAAATAAAAAAGTATTCTAGAGAGAGATTTCATTCTTGACTTACCAATGGAGTGAATCAGGGGCAGAAATTGGGAAGAGAATCTAGATCTCTAAAATAACCTCAAGTGCTACTCAAGTCATCATAACATGAGCAAAGGAATGAGGGGGTTTAACTCAATTATTCAAAGTTAATATTCCATCTACCTTAAATATAGTTTGTAAAATTATTTTTAAGGAAAGGTTCTATTATTTTTTTCACAGTATCAAGTGTTGAATATAGACTTTCACAGGCAACAAACCTTAAAGCTGAAAATTCCTTTCATTATGTAATGGTTATAGCTATTAATAGAAAAAAAAGAACAGACTCCAAATGCAGTCTAAATATGCTAAGTCACTGGGATTCTGAATAATCCCAGATTCTCTAAAGCATTCCTCTTTTTTAAAGCCAGTGCCTTGTGTTTATAAAAAAATCACAATTTATCCATTAAAGTAATAATAACAAACATGAAAAGAAGTGTATAATGAGTGGCACAGATAGTTAACATAAAGTGTCAGCCTAAGAGTATTGAAGGGAAAAACAGAAAAAGAGTAAATAAATGATACATATCCGAGTATCATACAGCAAATCCAACGACTGTCAAGGATGCAAAACAGAAGGTGACTCCTGCTTCTAATACATTTCTTTTCTTTGCTCTTTCCTCTTTCTTTTTACTTTGAGTTAATAATTTCATTTTGCTTCATCTCTTCCTTTTAGAAGTCTGAAGGAAAGTAGGATCTGTTCTAGAAGTAGACTTTGTAAACTAGCACCTAACTCCTCATTATTCTGTACTTTACAAAGAATCCTAAACACTGCCTACCAAGAATGCTGAATTCATCTATGCAAAAGAATTCATTACTGACTGTTGTATAATAAATACTCTCTTAGGTAAATGCTTAAAACAGATACCAAAAAATGTCTCTAGTCCCTGTCTATGAGCTTAAGTTAAAAAGATAATAATTAACAATGTTCTTTAAACCTTGGCTTGGACAAGAGAAAAGAATATTTGAAAGAGTACAGTAAGAGGCATGAGATTTCTTTTAGTGCTGTAGTGCTATCGGAAAGTCCAGGAATCTTGTCACAAAAACTTCATCTTCAAAGTTCGTACAATAGTCCTTACTACTTCCATTCTTCACAAAATGTTATCATTTTGTTATTTTTCACAGAAATGAAAGGAATCAAACATGATTAGAGGCTCTAATTTGGCTCTCATTTATATACTTTCCACTATACTGAAGAGTTTAACAATAATATTAAAATGTCCATTCGTAAATACATCTATATCACATTATTTATTTACTAGTTAGAAGATAATGTCCAAAAGGGATCTGTGACACATTAGGGAAGAGTGTTTGAAAAACTGGACATCGTATCTGGAATCACATCTTTGTCCTATTACTTGCCTATGTAACTGTGGGTAAGTTATTCAGGGCTTAGTCTCCTCAGATATCAAGTAGGAATAATAACAGTACTTATGTAAATAGGATGTTAGGGAGATTATATATGAGATAATGTACATAAAGTCTTAGCCCATCGCCTGTAACGGTTAAGTAGGTTAATGAAGAGTAGCTACTATTAAACCTAATCAACCAGCACTTTTATCCAGGCCAGTGGGACTACCTGAATCTCTCAGATGGCAACTCAAGTCCAGAATGACTCGGGGGCTTCTCAGTCACTCAAAACTTAAATAGGAAAAGTGAGGACAGACATCCAATCTAAAATATACTTTTAGAGCATCTCAAGGGCAAAGTTCCTTTCAGGCCATTTCTAAGAGTTCTGAAAATGCTCTCAGAATTATTTCAGAACATCCATGTGTACAAAGAATACCTCTGCCTTCTAATAGCATAAAGATTTTCACAAGATAATTGAGGATGCCTAGAGTTTTAAGACACTGGAGAACAACGAAAGCATCCAAGGCCTGCCTCTTTTGTCTTTGAACTACCTTAGTGTACATGGAGGTCACCTCGGGAGAGCATGAATGTGGACCAAGAATACTGAGAAGCCTGAGACTCTGAGATAGCCCACTGCTAGGGAATTTAGCAGCCTTAGATAGACAGGTAGAAGAGCAATGGAAAGTTCTTTTAAGTACAACAGACATATAATGACAGGGAACTCTTTGCCAAACTCAGGAGTAACTGTGATGTCAGTTTATTTCCATTATATAGGAACAACTCATAAAATAGGTCCAAAATTTGTTAATAGATGTTTTTACAATGGAATATTACTTGGTAATAAGAAGTAAACTACTGATACACACATCAATATGTATAAACTCTCCTAACAGTATTTTGAACAAGCCAGATACAACATAATACAAACTGTATGATCCAATGTATATGAAGTTCTGGGACAGGCAAAATTAATGTATTATGACAGAAATCAAAATAATGGTTGTCTCTAGGGGGAAGGGGATTGACTGAAAAGGAACATGATGGAACATTATGGGGTGAAGAAAATGGTAAGGATTTTTATTGGGGTGACAGTTTAAAATGGGTATACATATGTATCACAACTCATTAAGCTACAGTTAAAATCTATGCATTTTTATGTAAATTTTTGTACCTAAATTTAAAAATTAGGGATTATGTGGGTCATCTGGGTGGCTCAGTTGGTTAAACATATGACTTCAGCTCAGGTCTTAATCTCATGGTTCATGAGTTCAAGCCCCATTGTTGGGCTCTGTGGTGACAGCTTAGAGGCTGGAATCTACTTCAGATTCTGTGTCCTCCTCGCTCTCTGCTCTCCCCCACTCATAACTGTCTCTCTCAAAAATAAACATTAAAAAAATAAAAATAAAATAATATGCAAAATCATGCAAAAAATATCCTAAAGTTCTAGAATGGATTAAAAAAAATACGGGTGGAGATCAACGAAAGGTATGGACCATACTGCAATAACTGGGAACAGACAGGAGGTCCATGGATGTTACCCATGGCTGAGTCCCAGGCATAAATAACAAAAGGGTCTTCCTGTGAAGTATGAGACAGTTCTGTTTCACTTGTCAGTTTCAGCAGACCATGCCCACCCATGAGCAGGCATGAGAGAGCAAGTTATAAGTATTACATGTGGGGAGGTGAAAAGGGGATGAGTAGGAAGAAGAGGAGGAGAAAAGTAGTTGATTTCATTTAAATGCAACCTGGTTGCAGATGACATTTCCCATGTATACATATTCTCAAGCAAACATCTACATATGGTTGTATTTTCCTAATATCTATCAGCCCTTTTTTGTTGCAAACTTGAGCACAGCACATGTTCCAATTAACTCCACTCTTTGTTACAACTTGCTGAGTCTTATGTCCTTTGCCAAAAAGGGGTAGGTGGTAGGTTACATAACAAAGATTGGGGTGGAATCTGCTGCCAAGTCTACACAGAGAGTTAGCGGACTGTGTGTGGTATGGGTGGGGGCTGGGAGAGGTGGGAAGAAAAGGGGAGACAACAGGAAGAATAATATCCTTAGAGACAGACTTTGACAGAAGCAGGCCTCATCTGCTGTGTCACTAAGGGAAAGAAGGTCAAAGGAGAGCCAAAGTGGGGAAGATGAAGAATCAACGTATAGGATGTAGACTAGGTTGTTTTATTACACAAGACGTTTTCCCTCGGGGTGATACTTCTGGGAACAATCTAAGATGACAATAACTTTAGGAAGAGGCTTGATCCAAGTGCAACCATGAGGAGATTTTTGATAATGAGAGAGAGAAAAGGGAGGTCATAAGGTTAAAGAATAAAGAGGCCTTTAACAGTTTTTCAGCTAAAATATATGAAATCCAACAATATGTGAATTCCCATCATTTCAGGGAGTCAAGTACCACTCATAAGGAAAGGAAACTTTAAATCTGATGTTCTTTGGTAGGCTCGAAGGTATTTTAGACATTTAGACCAATATTTTACTCAAACTCACTAGTGAGTCAGCTGGTTCTACTCCATAGTCATGGACTACAGTCTCAACCTATTCAACAATCCCCCACTCTATAAAAGAGTTTACATACTAATAGTGAATTCATTCCTACCACTGAACAAAATTAAATGACAGAAATTAAATACAAAAAGGCAGTCACTGTAAAGTATTCACAGACTGGTCCCTCTGAAGACAGGCTTATAGACAGTTATCCATGCACTCAAAAATGTTTATTTAAAAAAATATATACAGTCTTTAAATATCTCAGCAACAGCTAACAGAAAATATGGGACAAAAGTTATTTACTGAAGAAACAAACATGTTTCTAATGCAAAGACTTCCTAGACAGAGCAGATGTGATAACAGTGCAAAAGTCATTTCACTATTACAAAGACTATTGTAATTCCTACTGCCATGCACTTGGCTTTATTAGCTGAGACAGAGATTTTCTGGGTCTTCCCTTTAAGACATTAGAATATCAGGACCTCAAACTCTGAGAGAGGAGATAACAGAGACAGCTAAAAGAGCACTAAATGACTGCACTGTAAAGGTGCTTCACATGATAGCAGTGGTGAGTACCCATTCAAGTTCTACTAGCCAAGGCCAGATTTGATGTGTGTGTAATGCTGGAAAGCACATTAGAAACATGATTCTGAATATGGGACTTCCTTGGCTTCCTCAAAGACTAAGGACAGAGGATAGGTGTCATAAAACAAACACTATTCCCTGAATGCAAAGTCATGAGGACAGAACCCATCATGGTATGTTTAATAATATAATTTTGCTAAAGCAAACTAAGGGGTGGCTAATGAGGTTCCATCAAGTAAGTTATGTGAATTGTGTCATCTGCAAACCACAAAATATCACATTAGTTAAGGGAAACATCAGACAAGCAGTTTCTAGTCTCTAGACCAATTCAACATTAGGCAATCTCACAAATGACATAATTAGCACAACTTACGTAACTAATCTCCATTTGCCATTCATTAGGTATAGTTTTCCAACAGACTTGGGCCCCCTTAAGGTGACCAAGCACAAGAGGGAAGTTAAACATACTCAGTCTACATTAAAATGTAGTTTAAGTCAATTACTTTGCATTAAAACCATTGATGTCTTTATACTGAAAAGATATAACTACTTAGTTCACTTAGACTCTGTGACAAAAAATTCAGAGGCATACCTTTCATATAAGTACATGTATAAACATATAAATTCACCCCACACTTTGCATGCTACTGGAGTGTTAAAGGATGAGCCTAACAGAGAACTTCCAAAGATGTTTCAAGACTGACAGCATCAAATGAGCTCATGGTCCTCTGCACAGAGTCATCAAGTCTTAGACCTGTAAAGCAGCATGTGCTAGGCCTCTGAACCAGCCAGTGTTTTGAGAGGCTAGTGGTCTGCAGCTGAGCAATTCTTCAGGAACCATTAGTTTTGAACAAGACTTTATCCTAGAGTTCCTGGAAAGAAGAGAAGACCTGGAAGAGTGCTTTCTCAAACTCTCATAAATCACATGAGAGAAATGAGTCCGTTGATGACATCTTTTTTTTCCCATAAGCCTCATCATTTTCTTATGAAAAGTATCACCAACTCAAGAAGAAATATAGGAGCACTGGCACAAATTAGGAAAAAAAAAAAACAGAGATAGAGAAAGGAAGGAACACAATCTGCCTCTGGGGTTTCTTTTCCTTTAGGGATTTTCAGTAAGAAATCAATGAAGGCATGTTTGAAAAGCTACTTCTGTATGCCTCTATTTCTACTTTTAAGCTTAGAATCTTTATGATCTTATTTTATGTTCAGGTTGCAAAATATATGAGAGAAAGACATCAGATTTATTTCTGATGCTTAAATGATAAATTAGCCAAAACTTTCTTTTCCTATAATGCACTGCCATAAACTTCCTTTATCTTAGAGGCCAATGCCACAGAATCATTAGTGATATGCCCACAAGCCTTGGTTCAGACTACCCTAAAATGTCAAGATCATTCACCCATCTGTAAACTTCTAGGATTCTCCAAAGAACAGAAGTGAATGTCAATACTGACTTCTATGGAGACACAAAGACCTTCTAAATTCATTCTGCAATATTCATCCAAATACTCCCTCAAGAAACATTAAATTCTAGCCCATAGTTTTAGAAGAAGAGAAACTGAGGACCAAAGTAGTTCATTCAATCTGATTAGTTTAGACCTGCAGTCCACACACAACTGGGGAGAAAGGTAAAGAGCAGAGGTGAAAGCAAAAACGGAGATGAATACAAAACTGGTTTCAAAAGTACCTGGCCCTGAACACAGAATATAAATGCATATTGCCATTCATAAGACACAGGAACTCTTTAAAATTGAAAACAATATTGACTGTCCACAGATATTCTAAAATGGAATTTTACTTGTCAACCATTTTTAATAAGGAACAGAGGGTATAAATGGGCCCATTCCACATATATTATTATTTTTTAAAATTGGAGATGCATGGTGTCTGAGTGTATGCAGGATGGAGCCTGACGAGTTATACCATCACTGATGTGTTTGTGTCTCAGTGGTAAAATATTCTGGTATTGCCTATTCTGTAAAGACTAATTAAAGCCTTTTCAGTTCTTCATTCTTCCCTTGTACACTCCAGGTACTTTACGTATGCAGTATGAATAAAAGAGTCTGCCAAACTGCCTAGCTGCTTTCATAGTGAAAGTTATATTTGAAAATTTTTTTAAATTTTTTATGATAGGCTAATTACTCACCTATTTATAAGTAATACAATCTCAGACCAAAACCTGACTTCTAAAAATGTAAACTACAGTTTCAACTGGGTATTTAGTAAGGGTAGGATTATGTAGCACAATATAATCAACTACATTCAGAAAAGTGAAATAATCTATAGAATCTTCCAATACAAAATACATTGCAGCCTCTAGGTAGCAAAAGTTCACTCACAAAACAGTTCTTAGTATAGTCTCTCTTCCAAGCTGTTAGGAAATTTGAATTCCACAATGCAATATTTCTGTAAGTCCTCTAAATGTTGACATCCATTGTATTTAAAAACAATATACTTCAAAAATATTTTTAATCTTTGTTTATTTTTGAGAGAGAGACAAAGATTGTGAGTGGGGAAGGGGCAGAGAGAGAGAGGGAGACACAGAATCCTAAGTAGGCTCCAGGCTCTGAGCTAGCTGTCAGCACAGAGCTTGACGCCAGGATAGAACCCACGAACTATGAGATCATGACCTGAGCCGAAGCTGGATGCTTAACTAACTGAGCCACCCAGGTGTCCCAATACTTTACTTTTAATAATTCATTTATTTTGTTTTTTTTTTCTATTTGGGTAACTCTTTGAAAATAATCATCTTTCTTTGCCTCTGTTTCTTCACCAGAGAGGAAAATAATAATAGTTTACCCTGAGATAACACCCACTCATCCTACTCTACACAAGTATTATAAGGGTTATTTAGACACTAAAGGCAAAGTGTTGTAAGCTGTGTGAAAGATCCGGCTAGAATATAGAATCACAGAATCAATAGTCATCTTAAGCTATACATTCAACAGAGAATTTCATGATGTTGTAACCACATCTGTCTGTTTCTCTTCCAAGTTGTTAGGTAGATGTTAGATCATGTTTCCAAAATGATAATTTGCTGATCCAATTTTGTTTACGACTTCAATCAGTGAAAGAAGAAAAACAAATAACCCAAAAAGCCAATTGTCTTACATTTCCAGTTATAAGCAAAATCAGACCCATGTACATTTCACTTTTTATTACTCTGGCCAATTCTAAATGCAACTTGACTTTACTGATGTTTCAAATGATTCATATTGCAAAGGTTTTGTCACTGAACTGAAGAAAACATTACAGGGTTTGGGTTTCTTACCCTCCACCAGTCACTTGTCCTAGAAGCTAAAGAGAACTCCCAGCTCTCTGGCTGATCATGGCTGGGAGCTCATTAGGCTGTTCCTCACGTTAAATTACTGAAAAGGGTGATGTATTTATAATACAGCTTGCGATGCTATAAAATGGCTCATCAATCTGTTTTATTCATGGAAAGTCCACATAAGGCCACTAGTCTGTTACTGGCAATAAACCTTGGGTGCGTCTTCAAAAGACCTGCATATTAGATAGTGATTTATGTCTCTGTCCAAGAAATCAAACATGATACTAACAAGGCAAGGGATAACTCAACTGACACTTTCAAAAGCAATATAATTTCAGTAGTAAATCAAGTGGGCATAACATATACAGGGAAAAGAGAAAGACAGATGATTAGCATGTATATATTAAAAGAAAAGTAGAATGATAAAAAAAAATAAAGTGTTGAGATCTTACAATTCTTCCTATGTTCTCTGCATTTTTCTTACATGGTATTTCTTAGATAGCTTAATCACTCTTCAACTTCCCTTTTATGACTAGAATACTCACTCATTTTTCAAGACACTGATATATCCTAAATAATTTGTTGTTGTTTTTCAGTACCCAAAAGCAGAGTTGCTCAGCTGTTCTTAATCTAAAAATGTACGGCTGTTCTGAATGAGAAAGATATACCAAAAAGGATGAGAACTATTTAGAATCAACATAAGAAATTAAAATAGGTCTTATACTGTTTTCAGAGGAAAGCATATTTGTTAGAAAATTTTTCCCTGTTAGGAGTCTAGATATCCCAATGCCTCAAAAGAGATCTCTCACTTTAAGATCAAGAAAAAAATTCACTATAAAACAAATGATTTTTTTTAAATCACTGAGTTTTCTTTAGGTTGCCAAATAGTCGCTTAAACAAATAGTATGAATATTAAAGTTTACGTGTAGAAAATAAAAGGGTTTCTAATACAAGTGACTAATGAGTTTAAGATGCCTTACATGTACTTGCTATTTTTAGCTTCAATGGTCAATTTTTTAAAAAACTCATTTTAATAAAAGATTAAGGTGAGTTATACAGATTTTAAATCTTATCACATACAGTGAATCTGTTTGCATTACCTTATCTGAAAGAGAAACCTTATTTTTAAAAGAGATTTTTTTTTCTTAATATCCCTAAGTGTATATGACATTGCCACTTTTCTTTTCCATCAGTGTGTCTCATATTCTTGTTCGGCAAAACTGGAAAGCTACTTGAATTTTCCTTGTGGACTGTTCAATCTTACGGACAGGGATCGTGCATGCAACAACATTCCTAGACGTGGAAAGGAGAAAGGCTTCCTCCCTGTTACTGTGAGTCAAAATAAAACACTCAGCTTCGGGAAGGAATCACTGGAAACACCTTCCATGTCACTGGAGACAAGACTGCCTGAAGTACTGGACTTGCTGGCCCAGCCTAGCAGAGGATCAGCTGTGGTTGCTGAAAGGCCCTCTGTGGTCCCTTCTTCCTAAAGTTTTAAACTCTTTATTTCAAATGTTGATGGCTATATATCTGTGTTTATATTCAGCCAAAACAAATATGAACCCTAAATTACAAACAAGTATTTGCTAAAAGTGACATGTTTTTCAAAATAAATCCAATGTTTTAAATGCTGCAAATGATTAAGGACAATTACAAAGTTTAAGGCTAGAAAGAAAATTGTGGGTTCCTACAGTAATTGGATCTATGTAGTTTTACTATTAAATTATTATTTGAAAATAATCACAGGTCAATTAAGAGTGTGAAGTGAGTTCTGTTTTTCATATCTCACTTGTCTCCAAAGCTTTTGGAAAAGAGAAAGAAGAGAAAACTCACCCCTAACCCCCACCCCAAAAAATCAAAACATATCTAAGTGCCCACACACAGAGATTTCGCCTTTGATATGTACAAACAGAAAATAAACTATCTCCTCTTGTGTCCTCAAACACAAAATGCACACACATACATACCGCCCACCAGACATCCTTCAGGTTATCTCACGGTTCAATAAAATAAAATGCGGTTCTTTTGTGCATTTTGACACAAATACACACACCACACACACACACACACACACACACACACACACACACACACACACACACACACTCCAAGAATCCTGCCTCCAATTTTCTGTCACAAGGAGCACTCTGGGGGGCCCAGGTGGGAGGGGAGGGGAGCTATTTGGGAAACAGAAGGAGCTGTTTCAGCAGGCATGGGTTTCTCTCTGTGCCTGTGAAGTGGACATTGGCATATCTGCCTGGGCTTTTCCTGTGGGGTTCATCTGGTCGGCAGGGTGGGGAATAGTTGTCTGCGCCATACCAAGGTCAGCCGGCTAAGGCTGACAGTCTCTGTCTCTGTACAAAGAAAAGAATCAATACTTTTGGACTACGGCTGTGCCCTCAGTGTAAAACAACAAACATGCAGCGTCTGACATGTTTCTAGGTGATTTGTGGCAGAACCTCTTGTCTGATCTGTATCCAGGAGCTGCTGTGTTACCGCTGCTCTTTGCTTTTTGCTTCCCCCACCTCCTTCCCAGGCCCCTCCTGCATGCCCCAGCTCTGTGATATCTAATACTTTAGTCAGATACAGAGGCAGGGGTTCTACCCTACAGCTACTTGTCACTCAATAAATCACACCTACAAGCGCGGTCTGCACAGAGTGATCTGGGCTTTAACAAAGGATCAGAGGGACAAAGTGCAGGCAAGATACTGTAATTATAACAAAACTAAAATATTCAGAGAGAGGGATAAATGCACAGGCTCTGAGGCATGGATAACATGTCACTAGAAATGGTAGCTTTTGTCCTCTCTTTTTTGGTTCACTCTTTGAATGCATTCCTCTAGTCCTTCCTCTGCCACCCCAAAACCCGCATATATTTTTTTTATTGTTCTTCTTGTTTGTTTGTTCTTATTAGAATTAGATGCATAAGAGGAGCATTATTAAAGTATTCATTGAAATAAATAATGGTCATCTCAGATTTTAAAATATATATGATTTGAACTAAATGCAAGAGAGGCACCTCCAATACGTACAGTACATTCCATTTGTATCTTTTCTGAAATATTTGTGCACAGAGGCCCCAAATCCTCCTGAAACCACCCAAATGGTAAAAACCGAACCAAGAGACAGCTATTAATTATGGCTTGAAGTTAGTTATTTGAACAGCCATTAAACGATTTCACTTATACAAAAACTTACTTGTTTTGTCTGCACAGTTTGTGTAGAAATAACTCTTCGATAAAACGTTCACATGTATTATATATTCTTTAATTTGCTTAGGGATAATTTTATACTAGATCTGTTCTTTCTCACGCATTCTCCACCTCCCAAATTTATTTTCCAAAGTCTGAACCATTAGCCAAGTCAGATAAGAAGGTTTTGTACAGTTTCTTCTGTTCTAAGTATTTTAAATGCAGCCATGTGAGTTATCCTGGCAATTTCAGTCACATCAGACACCTCTTAATGCAGGAAAAGTGATGTTCCATCATGGAGGTCTTGCACAAGCCTCTACTGTAACTGTTGCTGATGAAAATAAAAGTGAGTTAGAATAGCTCTACACTTCCTTCCTAGTCAATCAATGCCTGACAGCACCAGTTCCTTCAGCCATGTACTTCAGCGATGATGGATCAATAACTGTGGTTTAACAACAGGGAGCCACCAATCATTATACGAATGATTAAAAGGGGTCTCACTCACACACACCTCTGCAGACAGAGTAGGCCATGAGATCAGAATACTTGCCACATTATGCTTTATACTACAAAAATTCAGGCAAAGAAGGGAAGACTGGGGGGAGGGAAAATCATTAAAACACAGCATAAAGGAAATATAAAATGTTTCGCAGGGCCAATAAAAGCAAAGAAAGGGGGAGATTGCTTACTGTAAATTCTACAAAGCATCAACATTATTAAGATTCCTTAGAATGTCACATAAACATCCCCTTTACCCACCACACATCCACAGGGCCCCTCTGCCTGGAGGGCCAGTCTCAGCTTACTATACCTTGGAAGTCCTTGATGTCGTGACTTGTTTTTATCTCACTATATTAAAATTACTCCTTGAATATCTCTCTGGAAAGCTTCAAGAACCCTAGGTCCGTTTCATCCAGGAATAAACATATTCCCTGGCATTAAGCAGGTGATTGACATGATTGACAAATTAATGAATTGAATGAATCAGCCTTTAAAAAAAAAAACTAGTCTCTTTTTAAAATAACTCTGGCAAAAGATATTGTACAACTTCCTCATATACCTAAAGAATATTACTTAGAATCCCTTTATTACAAAGCAAAACACCATAGTTTATCAAATGAAACTATCAAAATATATCACTTGCAGAATGGCAAAATTCTCCACATTCTCATTTGTCTAGGAAGAGTAATGAGGGGTCCATCCTGGCATATACTCACACAGCAAATGATGACTAGGGGCAACTCACTCTTAACACTGCTCACAATGCAGAGGTGCGCTGGCTCTGACTTCCAACAGCACAGAAGAAGAAAACAAGTATGGACATAAACACAACACATTATTGTAAGTGCTTCAGAAAAGGTGCATAAAAGGGCAGTGTTCTTAACCAAGGGAGGTTTTGCTGCTCAGGAAACATTTTTCAATGTCTCTAGACATTTTTAGTACATGTAGCACTGGGGTCGGGGACAGAGGAGAATGTATTATCTAATGGGTAGAAGTCAAAGACTACTAAATATCGTACAATGTACAACATGGCACCCCATAGCAAATAATCAGTCAAACAGAAATGTCAGTAGATCCAAGGTTGAGAAATCCTGGTGTAGGGTGTTTAGGGAGCACAGAAGAAGATAGAGAAGAAGAAGAAAGAACACAGTGGAGGAATGGGAGAACTTGACTCATCCCTAACAGTAGTAGACAGGTGAACAGATCGAAGGACACGATTTGGGAGTGGGGAAGCAATGAAGGTCAGATCTGTAAGTTAGAACACTCTAGTCACATCAGAAGGGACAGCCCAGAGAAATTTAAAAGTGAAGGTAGAAATGAAAAAATAACCGGAGTCTTTACAAGATCAGAGGCACTGGGACTGCAGAGAAATAAGGATGTAAATAGTAGAGTTAGTTGTCTTTTGGATTTGGGGAGGGAACCAGGGAAAGGGAAGAGTCTAGGACAACTTTCCCATTTCCCAGCTGGGTAGGATTTGGACAGATGGTGATGCCACTTAACCTAAAGCAATGGCTGGCTGAATAGACCTGGAGAAATTTAGGCTCTGACTGGCTGAGTGGAGCATCCACAGTAGCTCAAGTTACAAACATGGAGCCCTACAGAGAAGTCTGGGATGGAGAAAGAGTTGGGTAGTTATCAGCAGGTCAGTAAAAATTTAAAAAGGAAATGAGGGACACAGCCAAAAGTGCATAGAAGAAAACCAGGAAAAAATCTGTATTTAAAAGACCACAAAAAGATGAACTAGAAAACAAGGAGCTAGAAAAGTAAGGATAGAACTCTAAGAATGGAGAGCCAGAAAACCCAAAGACTTCTCAAGGAGGAATAAAAGTGATCAGAAGCAGCAAATACCACAATGAAATAAAAAAACAAAAAAGCTTCCACAAGGGGCATGAGATGAAAGGTCAACTCCAGAGCAGCTGTTGCAGGTTAGAAGCTAGGTTGTAGGAGACTAAGATAGGAAATAGGCTGAGTTCTGAACGGAAGGTGTGAAAAGAGGCTGCCAGAGAGGTGTGACCTGGCTATCTACATAGTCTGATGGGAATGAGCCTGCACCAAAAAGAGGCTAATCTTATGTCTGTAATAGGAAAGAACTGGAAATAAGCTAAAGGAGAATCATTTTATCTACATGATGGAATAATAATGTACGGTCCCTAATGATGATAGAAGGATGTTCATAATATTATATACATAGAAATATATAAACATTGATCAATGATATTATACATCAGGCCATAAGCATAAAGGTATTTAAAGTGCTACACTGGATATATGGTATGTTTATCTTAGGGTGGCTGGGGTTATAGATGATCATGGTTTTGCTTCTTCTGATCTCTTAGTCTCTAAAATTAACATGCTTGATACACATGAAAATTTATTTAAAGAAGAATTAAAGATAACTCCATAAGTAGGAAAATTGAGCCTTAATAATAGACCATGATCTGGGGCTCAGTCAGTTGAACATCCAACTTCAGCTCAGGCCTTGATCTCATAGTTCAAGAGTGTGAGCCCCGTGTCAGGCTCTGTGCTGACAGCTGAGAGCCTGGAGCCTGCTTCAGAGTCTATGTCTCCCTCTCTCTCTCTGCCCCTCCCCCACTTGCACTCTGTTTCTCTGTCTCTCTCTCTCTAAAAATAAACATTTAAAAAAATAATAATAGACCACTATCCCCTGGGACAAGAGGGGGATGGGATCCAAACTACCCCCAGGTGAAAGGAGGCACTAATTTGAGAAGGAGGTGAGCATCTCTGTATTATAATGCCAACCATCTGGTAAATTAGAAATTCTCCAATTTAGAAGTATCTACAGAATGAGTGGAAATGTGCACTGTTAAATTGTCTATCTAGAATTAACATAAATTTTGAGTGTCATTAAGTGTGCAATAATATCAAAGCATGGAAAGAAAAAAACTGGTATAAAAGGGTGGTAGGGAGAATTAAAAAAAGAGGAAAGAAAACAAAACTTATGAGTAGCTGATGTATTTTACTTAATTTTCCTAAATGCCACTATAAAAGCAGGCCACCAAGTTTACACTGCCTGAAACTAAAACACACATTAACTTAGCCAAAGCTTGGTTAAATGCTTGTTTCTACCATGAAAAGCATTCAAATTGTTCTGCATATCACCTTCTAGATTCCTTAACTTTTTTTTTTCTTCAAATGGCCAAAGCCACAATTAGAGGGAACAGTTCCAATGTCAGATTCTTAGCAATTCCCTTATCCTTCCAAATTCTGGGAAAGATCATAGGTCTTGCAAGTATGTGCCCAACCCTTTTCCTCCCAAGCATCAATAAACAACTTGGTCTGTCTCTTAGGGAAAGGCTGCATTTTGCCGCACAGATGATTCACTAAGGAGGCCAGAACTGACAATCCAATGATCAAATATCAGTGTTTTCTTTACTCACATGTGGTGGGTACTGTTTTTCTGCCCCTTTTTTCAACTCTTTATTCCCCTGTAGGATGTTACCAACAGCAGAAATACATACAACCCACTGACCTGGCAGAGGATAAGAAGATGACAGTTTACATTATCTTAAAATTATCAACTAGGTCCAGAAAAGTAGATAAGGCCAATACGTAAGCCATTCTACTACAGTCTGCCTTTTGGAATGCAATTAAAGTTAAGCATGGGTTCAGGTGACAGCCATCACCCAGAATGGGGCCCGCATCATAGAAGGTACTCAGCAAATAGTGGGTGAATGGAAACATGAATGGGTAACTGGACAAGTAGATGGATAAATGGGAGATAGATGGAAAAGGGGACACATGTAAGCCTGCATGTGCACGTGCACACACACACTTACTGTGGAGGGCCCTGAGCAGTATTACAGTCAGATACCACTATGCTTCCATGTAGAAAGACCATCCTTTTCATCATGGCCTTCCAAAATGTGAGGATCCTTTAAGATGAATATACTGACAACTGCATGGCTTCTCAAGATTACCAAGTTTGGGGGCACCTGGGTGGCTCAGTTGGTTAAGCATCCAGCTTCGGCTCAGGTCATGATCTCACGGTTCATGGGTTCAAGCCCCGCATCAGGCTCTGTGCTGACAGCTCAGAGCCTGGAACCTGCTTCAGATTCTGTGTCTCCCTCTCTCTCTGACCCTCCCCTGCTTGTGTCTCTGTCTCTCAAAAATAAATAAAAAACATTTAAAACATTAAAAGAGTACCAAGTTTGTTCTTACATCTGGGTCTTTATGATTTCTTTCCCACTGCTGAAATGTTCTTCCTCTAGATCTGTGCAGGGCTCACTCTCTAATTTTACTCAGGTCTCTGCTAAAATGTCATCTCTTCAAACCTGCCTTTACTGACCCCCCCCCCCTTGGCAGGTGATCCTAAAATAGTAGGACCCTCCCCACCATAACTCCTCATCCCCTTGCTTTGTTTTTCTTCATAGCCCTTAAAGTACAGCATGTCTATTCCGTTTATCATTATTAGTTGTCTTCTCCACTGAAATATAATCTCCAGGAGGAAAGGACTTTGTCATATTCACCACTGTACAATCAACAACCAAATCAGTGTCTGAAACAGAATTATATGTTCAATTAATATGTTAAATTAATATAGCCAAATTATCCCCTGCAGATCACTTTATAAATCTATTGTCATCTTTTACTCCCAGGAAGGTTCACCCACATCTGGGACCCCTCACTTAGCTGTTCCCCAACTGTGGTGTGTACTAAGCAGTCTGCTCATGACATCGCCCATGCCTTCGATGCCTTTCACCTTCTAGAAACTCCACAGCTTTTAAAACCATCAAGGACCAGCTCTTCTTTCTGTACTCCTCCTGATTCTTAATACATAGGAGAAGTGATCTACACAGCACTTTGCATTAGTTTGTTGTTTATGTGCACACTTCCCACAACTTAGCAGAACAAGAGCTGCTTAAGTTATTTATTAGCATAGGCTACAATCTGCCCACACAAATGAAGCCAATCTTATTGGAACAAAAACAGAAACCAGGGGTGCCTGGGTGGCTCAGTTGGTTAAGCTTCCGACTTTGGCTCTAGTCATGATCTCACGGATTGGGGATTCGAGCCCCGCGTCAGACTCTGTGCTGACAGCTCAGAGCCTGGAGCCTCCTTCAGATCCTGTGTCTCCCTCTCTCTCTGCCCCCCTCCCACTCATGCTCTCTCTCTCTCTGTATCAATAATAAAATAAACATTAAAAAACAAAAAAAAGCAAAACTGAATGCCCACAGAAAGTGCCAAAGTGATGCATGATTTCATTTAATCCTAAATACAATAAAATGCACATACCTTTGTTCCCATTAAAAAGGTAAAGAAACTGAGGCACAAAACAAGTAATTTTCCCAGAGTCACATGCTAAAACTGAGATTGCAACCTAGGACTACCCTTCTCCTTTCCCAGAGAGAAGGGGAAAAAACGATGAGTCCTGTGTCACAGGAGCATGATGCAATAAACAATGTGCTCAATGTTAAACTGAGAAACCCTGGGTTTTATTCCTACGAAAGTGAGTCCTTGCTAGCTTTGGGAGCTTACTTGGGTAAAGCACAGAACCTCTATAAACTAGTTTCCTCATTTATAAAACAGTAGGGCCAACTACTCCGCCTAAATCTCAAGTAAGTTTATTTGGAGACCAACTTCAGTAGACACAGAGAAAGTCATTAGTAAACTAGATAACTCTACGTTAGCTCCTGAGAGGTGAAAATCAAGTGTGAGTCCAATCAAATGTAACTCTAGATTTGCCTAATCATTTCAGAAGCCATTAACGGTTCAGTGTGATCATTTCCTGTCCACCGAGGACATCACTAAGCCACAACTGCCATAAAGAACTATTGCTTTGGAGACTCCTACTAAGGCATCTATAAACTTCTATTCACCTAATTTTCTTACCTATCTTTAAAGACTAGACAAAAATAAGTGATTTGTTGTGACAGAAGTCCCAGAATTAAAAAAAAAATCAATACGGGAGTTCTATGGATAGTTTTTTGAGGAACCTCCACACTGTTTTCCAGAGCAGCTGCACCAGTTTACATTCCCACCAACAGTGTAGGAGGGTGCCCATCTCTCCACACCCTCACCAGCATCTATAGTCTCTTGATTTGTTCTTTGTAGCCACTCTGACTGGCATGAGGTGGGGTATCTCAGTGTGGTTTTGATTTGTGTTTCCCTGATGATGAGTGATGTTGAGCATCGTTTCATGTGCCTGTAGGCCATCTGGATGTCCTCTTTGGAGAAGTGTCTGTTCATGTCTTCTGCCCATTTCTTCACTGGGTTGTTTGTTTTGTGGGTGTGAAGTTTGGTGAGTTCCTTGTAGATTTTAGATACTAGCCCTTTATCTGATATGTCATTTGCAACTATCTTTTCCCATTCTGTTGGTTGCCTATTAGTTTTCTTGTTTCCTTTGCAGTGCA
>NC_043712.1:50926306-50987736 GCF_006229205.1 Suricata suricatta | reverse complement strand
TTGTAGGAAAGTGGATGGACCTCGAGGGTGTCATGCTAAGCGAAATAAGTCAGGCAGAGAAGGACAAAAACCATATGTTTGCATTCATAGGTCTAACAGGAAAACAGGAGAAACCTAATGGAGGACCTGGGGGGAGGGGAAGAGGGAAAGAGAGTTGGGGGAGAGAGAGGGACGCAAAACTTGAGAGACTACTGAATGCTGAAAATGAACTGAGAGTTGAAGGGGAAGGGGGACGGGGGAAAAGAGGTGGTGGTAATGGTGGAGGGCACTTATGGGGAAGAGCACTGGGTGTTGTATGTAAACCAGTCTGACAATAAACGATTTAAAAAAAAATAAAAAATAAAATACATTATCCACATGTAAAAAAAATAAATTTATCATAGTAAAAAAAATAAAAAAAACTTCTCAAAATGTTTCAAATGTCTATATAAATCCACAAATAAAAAATTATCTTGTAAATGACTACTAAAGAATTAAATATTAATATAGGATTTTTTAAAAACCAAAATATTTAATGAATAAAACTATTCTGAATTTAGTTAACTCAACTCCTTAGTCAACTCCTTAGCTTCAAAGACAACTAACAAAGCTGGGCCTAACTTCTGGGTGTGTAGAAAACCACACTAACAATCATCTTCAAACCACTAGTTATTTGAAACAGCTGCAAATGTTTCCTTAGAAAAACAGATTGGGATTTAGGGGCTTACAAGGTGACAGCAATTTAGTTAACCATTCAAAAGGAAATTTCTATTCAACCCAACATTTCTCCTTGGGGAGGTGGGGGAAACAGTGACATATTAGTTCAGGAGTTTATTTTGTGTACTTGAAATAGATATTCTGGTCCTCTAAATGGCAGCTATTATGAAGCTACATATTTTAAACATTTTAGAACACATGGTTTTAAGAAGTAAACACAACAAACCTACAAAGCATAGAACAGGACAAGATCCCCGTGTGTTACACAGTGATCAGATCACATCTCCAATATTTTCTTTAAATGCTAGATGAGAAACATTGATCAAAATGGAGCACAGCCAGAGAAAACTGGCCAGATTTTAACTCATCACAAGAAATAAAAAGTAACCAACTTTAAAACCGAAAAAGGAATAAACATTTGATGGCAAAATAGGAGGAACTTCACAAGCTTCTTCTCTAGAAATATTCTTAAATAAGGCTACAGAATCGTTGGTTTTTATTCAACCACTTAAAAAATACTAAGTCTCTATTACTCCTAGTCAGTACCCCAAACGGGAAGGATATAAAGGGAAAATCTCCTAGTCTGGCCTCAAAGAGGTCATAGTCTACTCTGGTTACATCCTGTCTCATCATTTAATTGGTTTCATTCTAAAATGTGGTTATTCCACTGACAGCATCCCTATAACCTCCACCACCACCACCCCAACAATTCCAGTGATTTGCAGGCAACCCACTATATTCTGAACACATACACAAGTTCAGTCTCATTTACCAACTGGGTTTTTTACTCCAGCTGTGTGACTCTGAACAAGACGGGGCTGAACCAGACGATATCTGATATCAGAGAATCCTGGTATTTTTATTCAAGTTCTTAGATATTTGCTCTAAAATTGTGTCTTTCCATAACTACACTCAGGTTCTAACTCTGTATTCTGACATCACACAGGGGGAAAAATTACAAATCATACGCGGGGGTATTCACACACAAAAACTCACAAATCCCTGCTAGGATATCTAATACACTGAATAAAATTTTAAATTAAAGTGTGAGGTGTGAATATTACTTCCTTACTCAGTAAGAAGAAAATATGAAAGGGGACTCATGAAAGTAGATTTTCCAAAAATCTTTGCATTAATAAGCAATTTCCTGTTTGAGTAAATGTACTATTAAACATACAGGAACTTGTCTAGAGACTAGCTATAAAATTCTGCAATATTAAGTGCATGGTCCAAAACAAGGGAGGAGGTAATCTTCATGCAAAGAAAGAACTAACCCAAAGAGTAGCCATTCTTATTAGAGATTTGCCACAAAACTGAACCCTCTATCAGTCCTCGATTCCCTCTATCCCACTTCTCTGATAAGGCCTTCATCCTTATTGTTTCTCTATGAAAAGGGAAATACCATGGCAAGAACCAACTTTCGACTTAGAAAGGCAGTGCTCATTTCATCTCAAACACAGGACTCAATGGGCAGTGCTCCGTGTCATCGAGCTCCTACACCTCCACAGCCCCAAACGTGTCTACCTCCCATACCAGTCCTTGGCTGCTACTTCTGGTATTGCTGCACATTAATATCCTATTTCTCCTCCACTGGCTGCATTCTGCTGGAATGCCCACAGTTCTTACCAGCTCTCTTAACCATAACTTCACAGGGCCAAAACTTTGGTGTCCAGTAATATTCCACTCCAACTGCACTAAATGGTTATCTTAAGTCGAGCAGTTATACCAAGTTTCTGCCTGGGGCCTCTTTCTTTTGGTCTGGGACTGATTCAGGGCACCAAAGAGACCTGGACTTTGTAATAAACAATAGCACATTCAGAAATTCTGTTTGGGAAACACTTCTGAAAATTACCTTATCTCAGTCTCGTCTGGTGTTGGACATGGTATCTAAGTGCTCATATCTATGACAGATTCACAAAAATCAAAGAAAAGTAATAGTAGGGGCAGTAACAGCATTTAGAAAAAAAGGGGGGGCAAGTAAGAGGAAGCTGGTTGTTTCTTTGGCTGAATATACTACTGATTTGCTCTAGGGGTAAACTCAGCTTTAAACCTGGCCTCAATCCGCCTCATTGACATTAATTGTGTTATTATGATAAAGAATCAGCAATACAGAATGAACAATCAATCCAAAGCAAGTAGTTGGGGACTGGATGTGACACTGCCTGTTGGGTCTGGTCAAATCATCTGCGTTTTCATCATCTGTAAACTAAATAGCATGACCCCATGTCTACTTGTCTAAATGGAGATGAATACAAATGGAAATATGCTCTACAAATCTAAGGTGACATTGCCATCACATAGTATCTTTTTCCTAGTTCTTCCATCCTTCCATTTATTCAATATACATGCACTTGAGCACCTACTGAGCACCTAATAGACATGTGCCAGACACTGTATTGTGTGGTGGAGACATCAACAGGAATGAGACATGGCCACAAATCAAGGCACCACAACAGCCTACATGGGGTAAGTATAAGTAAGAAAGCAATTATAACACAGTGTGGTAGGAACAGATGGTGTGGCAGGAACACAAATAGAGGGATACACAGAAAGCTCTATGGGCAAGAAACAGACAAGGTGGACAAGGTGTTGAGAGCACTCTTACAGAAGAAACATCTGAGCAAAATGTACATGGCTATGTCATCCTGCAACTGGCTAATATACAAGCTTGTGCAAATCTTATATCTGACTAATAATTATCATTTAGTGATTTCTTCTATAAACATGTCAACATGAAATGTGCACACTGGCATGTTTCACTTATGCCACTGAAATATTATGTCTAATGTTGCAGATACCTATTTTGTTATGAATCCAAGGAATTCTTTATAAATTAGGGAGGTGCCTTAGAAATCTTAGAAACTATCCCATACTAGTCCTGTAACAACTTCTACATTGAGCAATCCTTACTATCTTATTTTAGTGGTTGAAACTATCCTATGGTACCAAACAAAAAAGTGTGTTTAATATTTGACTAGCATCATGAATTTTTATACCTAAGACTAATTTGGAAATATGAAGATTCATAATGCCAATAACTTTCTAATCAGAACAAAATTTACTACTTCTTAAACCAAGCTACCAAACATCCTAAAACTGGGCAAATCAAATGAAGATCACTCACAATATAATCATATTTGCATTCCTAAGCACAGTGACCAAAGACCCTCTACTTTGCTATTTTGTGACCTCTAAACTTCTTTTTAAAAGTTAAAGGTGGATATTCCCAAGTTTTCTTTACATTATAATTAAGCATTTGATTACAAAAATAACAAGCCTAAAAAAATCTGTAAACAGATACTTCCTACCTGTTAAACTCTTCCTAGGAAATCATCATTAGAAAGACACAAACTACCAAAATTGGTTTTTTAGTCATTTTTATAATAGGGACTTCCAGGATTAGAAGTAATAAAGAAACTATTTAACATTTTATTTGAAAAATTATCAGCTTATTAGTTATTTACTTTGTCATAATTCAACGATTATCATAAAACAGCAGTAATTTCAGTAATTCCTTCATTAGTAACTCCTTTTATGTTATTTCTTACATAAAATCTGAATTTTTATTTCAATAAATAGGAAGTCACATGACTTTCAGCATATTTATCCCTGCCCCCATAAAATACATTTTCTCTATGAAGTTCTACCTTCTAACATACTTTCCTCTAGAGCTATGTTTTGCCAGAGGGCTTTCTATCTCTCTCTTTTTGGTCTCATCTTCAGTTCTGTTTTCTTCACTCTGGTAATTCTGGCATTCTCTTGATTTCTGTCATCCCCATTGCAAATGTTTTCCCCTATAACTCTATATAGATATTTTGTTTTTCTCAACAGAATGAATACTTCAATAAATTAGAAAAGCATATTAAAGATATTTAATCTTAGAAGCAATAAACAGCTTAAAAACACAGGAACCAAAAGGTTACTGACAAATGCTCTCAATTATCTGAATAGTACAGGGTAACGGACAACACAGTAAACAACATCTGAGCTATCTTGGCAATTAAGTAAAAACATCTTTCAAGAAACCACAGGTCAGCTTTCAATGCTAAGACTTGTTGGGTGATTCTGTACCTAAACCCTTCAACACACATCCAGATGATCTGATAGGTTTTCTCAATTTTCTCAGCAAGTTTATCTGTTTTGCTACTGTATAAAATGTAATCTACACTAATCTATTCAAAGCAACATTCACATGTATTTTTGAAGTGATAGGCCTTTTTAAAAATTTCTGGTGTTTTGAGGGAGTGCTATCTATTTCATTTTAAAGTAATCAGTACTATTCAACATGGACACTTTACTTGCTTGACATTTTTTTCTTTTGATAATATTTTCTGTCTGATTTTATAGTGTTTCAAAATTCACATACAAATTCAAAATATTTATGAACTAGTATGAGGGCAGTATTTTACTCTGAAAAATGTTTAAGCCAACAATGAACACTGTAGGTTTCCTATTTCCATTAAAGAGGTAAATATTAATATCAGAGAGAAATACATAACACACACACACGCACACTAATGTTACAAAATTGCTGTCACTAGTTGGTTGTTTATCCAAGAATGGTAATGAGATGTGATGACCTACCTTCTTTAGACAAGTAATAATAACTTTCACTAATTCAACAGTTAACCAACATTTGGAGCACTATGTTTATTCAAGGTTTTTTTTTTCCCTTTGCAAATCTAACCAGCCCATACAAGAATAGAATCCATAATCAGGCTATTGCTGATTCCATGCTCTACTCAACTGAGATAGACAGTGCAAACAACTGAAGTATTGTTACTGGACAAGATAATCAACAACGTGGCTAATTGAAAATTAATAGTAGGACTCCCGACTTAGTGCCAAATGTAGTCATTTGAAGTAGTCACCTTCAACAGCCTAAGAAAGAAAGTCAATTCTTAATTATAGAAAAGAAAGGATCATCCAAGCAAATAGGACTTTCGACTTCCTATTGACTTAATTAAATCAAATGAGAAATTTACTTTTCTGATAACATTTCATTTTCTCTAGCATGTATCATTTAGATATAATTAAACAAGAAATCTTTTAAAACAAAAACATTTACCAGATTCTTAATATAGAAGTAAAGAAAGATGCACTTCAAGTTTATACAGAGAGGAAGCCACACAGTATTTTTTAGAACCTACTGTGTGCCAGACACCAGAGTACACCAAGATGGGCACAACTTGGTTCTTGCCCTTGAGAGGAGTGGTTTTCAGATAAGTTTGCTGATTCTCCACTCTCTTTGTCATAGAAAAACACTACTCATTCAAGAGTTTGACTATAACTTTATCCCATGTGAATTCTTTCTTGGTTTGCCTGTCCTGTGTGACTCCATGGCACAAAGATCAGCATTTATCACATTCATTCACTCATCAAGCAATTATCAGGTACCATCCTGTAAGTGCCAGGAATAACAGTTGAGACTCCATAGGTGAAAAGACAAAACCTATCCCTTGGGAAAATCACAGTACAACTCTAATAAGTTAACTTACCTAAACCCACTGCATAAAACAGAGCTCCCTTGGAAACACCAGTTTAGGCATCTTTATGTCACCATTTTAGCATACTGGAAGAGCTAAATGTATTAATTCAGCACCAGATGAAAATCTTTGGATTGGAAATCAGAAGATCATGTTCTGAGCACAATAGGTCACTGTAACACTCTGAGCCTCACAGTATGTCAAGTAATGAGTTAGCTGTTTGCATCATGTAATCTCAGGGTCTACTGGTATAAGACTAAATATTCGGATTTCAAGTGAGAGAGGTAAACATATTTAACAACCTCAGGATATGCTTTAAACAATTTTAAACCTGTCTAAGCTATGATTAGTTCAATGACTAGGCCTATGCTAAAATCACATCTTGAAACATTATTGTAACCATTATGGTGGAATTTACTTTCTGATTTTGATATATTGAGTTCTTTTCTTGTCTCCCCTTACCCCTAGATGTATAATTTGGGTCTGCTGTATTCTTTCAAAGGAAGAATTGGCAGGGTGGTTGCTGTTACTTAGGATAAGTGTATAATCTCTTTGACTTTCTCTTGTTGGGCAAACTGCCCAGTGAGTATCAATTTTTTTTAGAGCTACAAATATGGTTTTAATAGATTCACAGATTTCAAATTATTAGAATTCAGAGCACGTCTCTCCCAGAGTGAGCAGATAATTCACAACAATCCATGTAGATGCAAAGGAGATGACAATGGATCAATCTGTATGTGAATAAGTTGACACAGTGGTTTATTGCTCCTCTTATCTCTACAACCCACTCCCACCCCCCAATGCACATACTTTTCATATGAAAAAAGTGCCTCAGTCTATGGGAGTTCAAATTAGTTATTATACCCACTTTAGGGACTGAGGAAGACTTACTATATATCAGTCACTCAGAAACCACATTTGACATATTTTGGTCAGAATGTAACTCTAAATTACATAATATGGTACCTATTGATTAAAGCTTGGGATTATAATGGAAAGCAATTGCCATACATTGAAAGCGACCAACCACAAGACAGAAAGTTGTTCCTGAAGAGCCCAAAAAAAGAATCATTTTCCTTATAATATAAAACTCCTTATCCTCCAGATGATATATTCTATCACTCCCTTAAGACTGTATTTTGCCCTAAAGGTGCTAAGATATCTTAACCTCAAATCACCTAACTGTTCAACTCCCTGAGATCAAGAGAAGGTTCTAGGAACCAGGCAGAGGAAATGGAATTCTTTATTGAAACAGTAATGTCCATTTTGAACTGGAGCAAAAGAGCAAATCAGAAAAACATCTCACTGGATAAAAATTCCCAATTGGTTGAGGATGTTATAATAGTTATAAATTCATATTAGAATCTGCCTTTCTGGGTTTTCTTCTGTCCTTTGTACCTCTACAAAATGTAACAATTTACTGAGGGAGTTACTGTATGTCAGATACTGTGCAACGTGCTTCATTTGCAAAAGTGTCCCTTCCATCTACCTGTACAAATAACTTGTTCTTCTCTTCTACCCATAAAGTATCACTCTTAACAGCAGGAATACCCAGATAAGAAAGAAACTGGATACCACAGAAAAAGAATTAAGATCAGTTCATCTATTTATAAGAACAAAAGGTGCTAGAGACTTAAACTGAAGTTTGAGTAGTAGATGGTAAGAAACTTTGATGTCATACCCTCTACATGAGTCATGATAGTAGTTAACATTATTTTTGCATGACTCCATAAAAATACATAACTACAATAAAAAACACATACAATAATGGTGTAATTCAACTGCTTTTGTTAAAAGTTGGTTTCTGAATCAGATTCTTCTGACACATAACTGCTGAAGACATACATAATGTTTTCATCCCGCTGGGGACTGTTGTTTAGTTTTTCCTTACAGTCTACCCTAATCTTCACTCATCGATCAGATGTCACAGCTTAATAGAAGCATGAACTATACCTATTGAAGTCCCTGGGTCCATTTGGAAAAACGCAGTGAGGATTTCTTCCTTCGGTTTTGAAGATGTAAAAGAGCCAACTCTCCCTGAGACAGAACTTTGCTAAATAAATCTGTTTTTTTAGAAGAGTATTAACAGTAGCTGAACAGTTAACAACCCCCCATTCCAAGATCAAGGATATGAAATATAATTGAGATAATGCCTCTAAATGTTTTGTGCTTCAATGTGGACAAAGCAGTGGACCTGTGTCCATGAAAAGGAAATGCATTACACATTACAGATCACTCTGATCTGACCAATATTCCAGGTGGTATGCTGAAATTACTAAGGAAAATGCCAACAATCCTTCCAAATAACAAAGTTAAGGTAAAGGCACAATTGAACTCATGTGAGAAGAGCACTATAACAAATGAGGGATTCAGGATAGCAAATTCTCCACAGGACTCTAGGCATATGAAAACCTATCTGTCCCTACAGTGGGCTCCACCTCTGCATTACGAAAAACCCTTCCTGTCTCACTTCTTATTCCAGCCACATCAACTCATTTCCCTCATTACCTAAGTGCCATCTGATTCTGAGTTTGCCTCACATGCATCATGATTCCTGACAGTGTGGAATAAAAGGCACAAACACAAATTAGAAGAAGTGTAAGGACTTAATGCTCAGAGAACCACAATGATCCACCAAGAATGAGAGTCAATGGGTACATATTTTCCCCTTTTATTTTGCAGGGAGATGCCTCCAAAGCCCCAGTGAGAATGAGCACCCATTAGTAGACTGATCACTTTAATAATTCATCTTTGTGCTTGTTTCCCCTAGTCCTTCATTCTTACCGTAGATTCTACCCAAACAAAGTAACACCATGTAAGTCATTATCTTGTGATCTGTTTGCAAGGGGACCTAGGTTAAGTCAGTTCTCCAAAAGATCCTAAAATGTATAAATAATATATGTGAATGTACCCAAATGCAGGAAGAGATCAGATGGTGACAGACATAATTCACACTAAAAATGAATAGATAAATGATAAAAGGAGAGAAACTAGAAACACCTAGAAGATCTAGAAGGCTGGATCTTCCCATTCAGAGGCAGCAGCTTGTGGAGGAGACATATTCCGAAAAATTCTGAAGGCCATAATTTGTAGCCCTTTACTTTTACCACTTGGGCTTCTATTTTACACAGAGCCAGACTATACCCTAGAGCTGCTCACATACTATGGTCATATACAATATTTCCAGTTAGATATAGGGCATGCAGCCTCAAATTGTCCTCTCAAATCTTTAAAACCAACTTCCTATCAGATCTGAGAAGCAGGCTCTCATAGGTAAGCAGAGAAGAGCAGTCAACCCACTGTTAGTCACCTCTTCAAACCAGAAAGCTTCCTGTCCCACCATATGCTTGTCTCCAGCCAGCAGATCCCCTGATTTCAATACTGGTTTGACAAGAATTGTCCTGCACAGCTTCCCAGGAAATAGACCCAAACTCCATCAAATATATCTGCACATACAACAGCTATTGAAAATCCAAGTTGCATAATCAAGAACAGAGCCAAGTGTAACACTGAAAAAGTCACCTTACATGTATTGTGAGGTTGTCTTACGCCATAGTTTCTCTCATTAAGCACATTCTGAACAAATCATTCATAGATGTTTGTTCTGGTTACTGGTTCACAAAACCACAGAAATAATACATATTCTCCTAACAGCCAGGGATGTTGCTATGGCATCATAACTTTTGAAACAGAGATATCAGTGGCACTCCTCTGAAGGTGAAACAAAAATCTTTAAAATATTATATCCAAATTTCTGATTTATCAATTTGGAAATGTTTAACACCAACACAAACCAGTAAAGAGGGGCAAAAATCCTGATTGTTCAGAGCAAAATGAAATCACAATTAAGATTTCATAGGGGCACCTGGGTGGCTCGGTCACTTAAGCAGTTAAGCATCCAACTTCGACTCAGGTCCTGGGTTCGTTCCCCACATCAGGCTCTGTGCTGACAGCTCAGAGCCTGAAGCCTGCTTTGGATTCTGTGTCTCCCTCTCTCTCTCTGACCCTCCCCTGCTCGTACTCTATCTCTCTCTCTCTAAAATAAACATTAAAATTTTTTTTAAAAAATTTCATTATACACATTCATAACTGCTCTAAGTATTAACCCTAAAAGGACACTGTTCTAAATCCATTCTCTAGATGAGCTTCGGTAGCAACAAGTATCAGTCAACAGGTTCCATTCATAAAAGTAAATCAAAGTAAATCACCTGTGACTTTTTTTTTTCTGGAAGTCCTTGAATTGTTAGCCACCACTACCAAATTCTGTTAAAGAATAAAAGAATGCCAAGAAGTAGTTAAGCAACCTGAGAGCAAAATCAATAAAATACACACCTTTGATTTAATTTCTCAAAAACAACATTTTCATTTTGGGACATAAAGAAACCAACGTCTGGAGGATGGGAATGAGGTAAGCAGGCAGAGGATAAAGGGCAAAAAATACCAAGCAAAAGTCCTGAATCAAGTACTAACTAATGATACTAACAATTTTCTGTTGCACTAGGATTCTGTTTTTTTTTTTTTCCAAGTGTTTCTGTTTTCTGCTCCCTAGCTGACAGGAATGCTTTCCCTTGCACATGAAAGATAGCGAATGGTCCTTGCATGTGTTGACATGGACTTCTAGGACTAGGAGTTATAAGCAAAATTCCTTTGCACATCAAAGAAAAAAACTTTGTTTATTAAAGAAATTCCTAATGGCTTCATTTGTAAGTAAAACTTTCTCTTATATTTGAGACTCAGTGGCACAGCAGCATATAGCTACAAGATAGCAGGTAATTCTCATAATGAACTCTGCACAGTTTTGAGAAAATAATATCTAAAGGCAGTTTTTCCTTCTGGGGTCAGCAAATGAGTGGTTCCAAAAGAAGAAACTATCCCAGGGACAGCACATAACTGGAGGGGAAGGGGAGGCACATTCTTGCTAATTAAAATTTCCAGTTCTTATGGCCCTCTATATACACAAATCCCAGTCAAGAAAGGCCTGCAGGATCAGGCCTGTACCAAGAAAAAGTATACCATCATCACATTAATTGTATTATTACTTCATAATGCTAACCAGCCAGGTTTATATAGAAGAGATTAAATAACAAGATAATCTTATAAACAATGCTCATTTCATCAGTATACCAAATAAGTGTGATTGATATCAGTAACTGTTCTTCTAATTAATTTATGCATCCACATGCTTTAATTTACACAGACAGACACCTACACTGGGGTAGGGAGAGCTATTTTTTTTAACATTTTGAACTTTGAGAGGTTTATGTTTAGACTTTCCAATGTTCACACTTCAAAAATGAAGTGATTGTTAAAATACCCTGCATTAAAATTGAAGCATGCAGAAAGAAAGCATTTTATCAAACTTAATACTTATCTCCCCCTGCCAACATTTATATGTTTAATTTTAGTTAGTACAGCTTTACTTAAACTTACAACCAGATCTGTCTATTCCAAAATTGTGAACTTAACTCTTTTTACCAACATTTCCTTCAAAGCCTTTTGGATATATAATCTCATCTTGTTATAGCATCAACCCTAAGCTCCTATACTTGTTTTCATGCAGTTTCTAGCAATTTAAAGAGGGGGGGAAAAGGTTGCTAGTTTTTTAGAAAATCATTTCTACTAACATCAGGGGTTCAGATAAATTTTTTAAAGTACACTCCAGGCTGCTGCTGGTTTACAATCACAAGTACCACCAGTCAACTGTTAGAAATGAGAAAATTCTAGAATGGAAGGAAAATTTAACCAGAAAGATTAAAAGAGCATGTCTGAATCCAGAGCCACTTACAATAAGCCATCAGTGACATCATGGTAATGCCAGCGTTCTTTGGAAACCCTTAAAAATAATAATATAAAGGATTATCTTGGTGTCAGGATTATTCCACTGTAGTCATTTTACAATGTCCATGGATAGTTTCAGTGTGGGAGTGAAGATGTCTCTTTAGTTATTTAATCAGGCAAGTAAAAAGATTTTTACATGTCTGTGATATAAAACGTTTACTTATGTATTTGATCAATGTTTATTTGGAGAACATTAATACAGTAACAGATGTCAGCTATGTTATCTGTTTTTGATTATAAACTCCTAGAGGGCAGAAATGTGGTCTATTCGGCTCACTTTTTATAGGATACACACACACTACCATACTCAAAAAAGCACTTAAAGATGGTTTTCATCATAACAATGCTTTCAAGGGTACTTGCCCTGCCTCTGTGCTCCATGAAGCTCCACTGTCATGTACTGAACACTAAAAAATAACACTTACATTCTTGGGTAATTCCATTCTTCAGGTATCTGTAATTGCACTTCTCTTTTGAAACTGGAATTATTTAGATGGGCCTACTTCTACCTCTTAATGTTCAAGAGTTAGCATTTGTCAAACACCTAAGTACTAGAATTCAGGCTAGAAAACAAAAGCAAACAAGCCAGAGCCAATTACTCCAATTCTTAGCATCAGGTTAGCATATTTCCTGCATTAGGCAGAAGGATCTGCTGTTTTCATGAGGGAACCTACTAACACCATTACTGTAGTACCTAAACATGTAGCCTCCTTGCATTCTTAATGCTCACTCAGATTATAAAGAACAAGAGACACAACAGATGAAACAATATTCTGTGATAAGGAAAAAAAAATCTTACAGCACTGCTATATAATGCTTATTAACTCTAAAGGACTAAAAACCAATAAAAAAATATCTTAAAGGCTCTGACATCAGAAATGGAGAATGTTTTGCCAACTACGTCTTTTGGGCTGTCTTTTAAAATTTCTGGACCTGGGTTTCCAAATATGTAAATTGAAGACATTAGATTATATACATTCAGTTAACTGCCAGGTTTAAATTATAAAACCATATTTTTAAAAAATACTGAGTCTTAAGGAATCTCACACACATTTTCAAAATGAGGCACCTGGGTGGTTCAGTAGGTTAAGTGTACAAGTCTTGGTTTTGGCCTAGGTCATCATCTCATGGTTTGTAAGTTCAAGCCTCACATTGAGCTCTGCTCTGACAGCATGGAGCCTGCCTGGGGTTGTCTCTCTCTTTCTCTGTCTCTCTGCCCCTCCTGCATACGTGTTCTCTCTCTCTCAAAATAAATAAACATTAAAAAATAAAGAATCTCACACACAAATTGAAATTCCATTATCTATCCTAACAGAAGTTTTTCTTTTTTTGCAGGTAGAAGTAGGTGGACTATGTGTTTTCAGTGTAAATTTCATTTATGTAATGTTACTTATTATGACTAACTCAAATATTCAAACAGAATAGCACTAGCTATTCTTATAAGCATAAAAAACATGATTGCTATGTAATGACATACATTGTAGGTATATACAAAATCCACATGTATGCACACATTCCCACATAAACATACAATTCTCTCTCTTCAAGCCAAGAATTAAAATACTTCCTGTTTTTTTTATCTTTTCTTCTCCTTCTATGAGCATCTATGAAGCTACTATGACTTAGGAATTTACATAAGGTAAGATAAGCATCTTAATCAACATTTCTTATATTCATACTGACAGTTCCCAACATGAACTTCATTAACTAGGTTATTTGAAATCTAGATAATATGACCAAGATTTACTTAATCTATAATGTACCTAATCTATAGACCTCAAGATCCACAAATTTAATGCCACTTAAAAGCAGAGAATAATAGTAACAGCAGCAATAGAAAATTTTTTAAAAAGGTCCTAAAAATATGTATAGGTATCCAATCAACACTCCACCAAAATTAAAAAGGAGAAGAGGGAACTTAAATGCGAGAAACTGCTTTTTATCTATTAAGTATTTACTAAGACTCTTGCAAAAGAAAACTTCAAGCAACTACTGAGTACACTATCATTTTCTTATTTATTTTGAGAAACAAACGCACTACAGAACACAGGGATTTCTTCCAAATAAAGAAAAGCATAGGTATTTCGTTCAAAATTCCCTATGTTCCTGTGTTGTATTTCTTATTCTTAGGAAAAAAAAAATTCTAAAACTATTTAAAAGTGAATCTTATTTTAAAAATATTTATTTATTTGGGGAGAGAGCACAAGCAGGGAAGGAGGGCAGAGATGGGGACAGAGAATCGGAAGTGGGCTCTGTGCTGACAGGCTTGACAGCAGTGACCAATGTGGGGCTCGAACTCATGAACCACTAGATCATACTTGAGCTGAAGTGGGACACTCAACTAACTGAGACACCCTGGAACCCCAAAAGTGAATATTCTTTAAATAGCTGAGGTATATGAAATTTTCAGGCAAAAAATTTCTTCCTAATTTTTATCTGTTTAGCCAAAAGACACTAGTAAAATACATATATATAACAAACATAATGCATTTACTACTTGCTATGTAAGAGACACAATGCCTATGCACACACACAACCCTTCAACCCTTCCAACAATGCCAAGAAAAGAGATCTGAAGAATTCAAATCTTCTTGTTTTATTTCATTAATTAAACTAAAATCCAAAGATCATAATATACAAAAGCAATATCCTAACTAGTGGTTGTTCTATTAGATGTCAGGTAACTCAGGTACTTTGATTTGAAGGTCTTTCTCCTTATGTCAGGGGAAACAAGAAAAAGGTAACAGAGCAACAAATTTCTGGCTTTCATCAATAACAATTCCACTCAAAAAAGTCCAAGGGATAATTTGGTGAATATTCTATATTCCTTAAACACACACACACACACACACACACACCTCGATAGGTCAAGGTCCATTCACATTCCTTACAAAATCCACCAATGATCAGACAAATTTATGTAAAAATACAACCTAAAAATTTTAAGTTTACAGTTTAAGTAACTGTGGATATTAATCTTTACTAATAGAAAAACTAGGACTATAAATGAAAACAGAACTGCAGTTCACTTTTATGGAGGATAGAATAGGTTGGTTGTGAAGAGAATCAAGTATAAAAGAATAAAAATAAAAATTAATGGCAAGAAAATGGAGAAGGAAAAGGAAAGAAAAAGAAGAGGTGTACATCAAGAAAAAGAGAAAGGCAATAAGCTAAAGAGGGAACTGATGGAGCAAAGTGAGGGAAGATGTTTGAAGTAAAATGACTCTTGTCCAAGCTTTGCTGTAGCTCTGGACCATCGCCTGTATGTAACAGAGGGATTACCTCTGCGGTGGCTTTTAAAAATGGTTTCTGTATCTAAAAAGTCTCACTTTATTTTTCAAATTTCTACATTTATTTTTAAATGAAAGTTCAGGTCTGAAAACTTTGCTTATGTGTAAGGAAATGACTTTTATTTTAGAAATGTACTTTGGAACATACACGCCATTGCTCAGTTTAGTGCTTAAAATCTCAGAGATGTCCCAACATTCCAAACCTGACAGTCTTTCCTTTGTAAAGAAATTAGGGCTGCCTCTTTCCACAGTACTTGAAAATTACATTTGAAATCAGTCTTCATGATTGCAGAAAGCCTTGAAAATATGTCTGTTTGCTTGAGGAATAATCTATTACCAAAGATAAGTGTCCCTATTCTCAAGAAAACAATGTAGGTGTGCCCAAAGAGTCAGAAGCTCTCAAAGGAATACCCAAAGTTGGTTACAGAGAAAAACTGTCCTCCTGCCTAGAGTATGTATACAGAACAATTGTGCTGAGTATTGTACCCAAAGCCAGACTCCATAGAAAGGTGAGCTGTATATCAACCCAGCTGGCTGAGCAGGCTAAGAACCCCACCTACTCAGTCAGTCAAGTCTGCCTTGACTCAATGGCTTGCTTCTTTCTAACCATCCACTTACCCATCCTGTGCTCCAATAATCCACTGGTCCTTACTCTATCCCTCAAAACCATAAGCATGCTTTTAAATGAAAATTCATTAAATAATGTACCACTTTCAATATATTGATCCTACAAACTATAACTCTGTGAAGTGGTTCAACACGATGTCATCACTACACAGCAACTTGTTTCATTTACAGTATCTGTTTCACTTCTACTCATGAGCTAATATAATTCAATTTTTTTAACTGCACACAGGCTGCTAGACACATGTGCATGGCAAATGGAATCTGAACTTAGCTTAACAGCCTCATTTATTCCTGATGGTTTAAATTATTTCATCACAATTAATGACACCCCCTCAGCTTCCTGTGCAGCGCTGCCAGATGTTCAGAGACCACAAAGCCACTCTCTTCTTTGACGGCTGGTGACAAGTCGTCCTCTGAAGGACGTTCCCTAGGTACACGGGCCGGATGACACCTCCATTGCTTAGCACCTCTCTGCCTCCCAGAGTAACCATGTTGAGGAAAAAGCAGGAAGGCATGAGAAACCAGCAAATGCATTAGCGAAGGCAAATTATGTGAAGAGATCTACACTCAGAGGAACTTGGCTCCTGCCACAGGAGTTCTTAACCTTGTTGTTTTATGAAAGAGCTCTTCACCTCCACCTTCCCAGCCACTGGCATCCACTGAGTCCCTAACAGGGCGTCAGTCCTCAGAGAATGTCTAAGGACAATAAAAATATAAACTTTTCCACAGGGATCCTTTTTGGTTTTGGTAATTTTGTTTTGAGGAGAGTTGTTTAAACTTAGCACCTTCATCTTGATCATCATCTTGTTTTTGAGAGAGAAGACTTTGACAGTTTATCATTATCTGTATTTTCAATAATAATTTTCTTCCATTTCACAGACACTTCTAGTTGCAATATATACCATTTTGGCAACTTGTGGCAAGCAGTTTTACCTCTTATCCTTTTTTAAACTTTACAGCGGTGTAATATAATGGATATACAAAAAGTTAAACACTTTGATGTATACATCTTGACGAGTTTGTCTTGGGCTTAGTAGGATTTATTCATTGCAGGGGCCGTTGGCTTTTTGTTGTTGTTGTTGTTAGGTTCTGTTATTTTTTTTAAAGAAGATAATGAGAAATAGACTTCAGACTTTTCTTATTTTCAACTAATAATGGGCAAAACCATTTACTTTTTTCTTAACAAAACCCAAAATTCTTCTTCAGTACTGAAATTCAGAAATAGTAATTATCTTATATTCATCATTTTAAGTTCACAAAAAATATATAAATTCCCATAATCACAGGTAGCTAAGAGTAGCTAACAGGGTAGCGGAAATAGTAAACATACTAACACTGATACAGTAAGAATCCAATACTACAGCTCTAATTTGGAAAACATTTCCATCAACTAGAGAACATGTGGCAGACATTTTATGGATTATTTTTTAAATGTTTAAAAAACACGCCCACAAAAAAAAAAAAAACCACACACACAAAAAAACGCTGATCTTAAGGGACCTTTTCCTTTGCCAAAAAGTGAAATAGGAAAACTGAAAGGCCACCTGTGTCAGCCCACCCTATAGTATGAACATAAGCTATAAGAGTATTTTGGAAAATATCTTTAAACTGAGATGAGAAAAAAAATTAATATCAATACAGATTCCAAGCAGATGCAAAAGACTTCTGTGCATGTTAGTGATTATGTGTGTGGCCTGCACAGTCTAATTTCAGATGCCTCTCAAACCCAGTGTACTTTCTCTTTTATAAACTATTTGGGATTAAAACTAGGACCTCCTCCATATCAACTTTGACAATGGACACAAACACAGTGTAAGCTAATCAAGCCAAACAAGTATAATTTTCCCCCTCATAGATGGCTCTTTTAATCTTAAATGCCTACTGAATTTTATGACATGATATACTTAATATTTTGACAGTTATTTATTAAAATTACTTTCCTAGGACGTTCTATGAAACCAATAGTGTAGTTTGTATCAGAACTGAGGCCATCAGAGAGAAGTTGAGATGATGGCATTCTCGCAGCAAGCAGACAACAATAGGAAACTCTTAGCACTCCCAGAGTTGCATCAAATTTTCCATGGACCGAAACTAAAATGAAATAGTTCAATTACTAAGAGGTAGATAAGTAAAATAAACAACTAATTTTATACAGTGAAGTTGGGAGAGAGTCATATGGACCTCATTCTGTTGTCTCCAAACACTGTATCAGAGGGGGAAAAGGAGCTGAATAAACTTTAAACTCTCATGTAGGGATGTATTGCTTGTGTGTCCCTGGCAGATGTGGAAAGGAGATGAAATGGGCAAGGGAGAATCAAATATCCCATCGCTGCAGGTTTGCTGAGGGAAAGAGCACTGCAAAGATCTCACATCTGGCAATCATTTGTCAATAGCTGGAAAGAGAACGGCAGGAAACTTTCTGGCTCTTGGAGAAGATGAAAAGACAAAAACCATGTGTCACACACACACACACACACACACACACACACACACATACACACACACACACATTCTGCAATGGTACAATGACTACTACACTTATTCTCCACCCCTCCTTTCTCCCCCCCTAAATTTAATGATCTTCAGATATACTCTACTCTGTGGTCAAAAACATGCAGTCACTTGACTTGTTAAAGCTGCAGTGTATGTACATTTTTCAAATAAACCCCAGGGCTGATGTTAGAAAATCAAAATCAGTCAAGCATAGACCGCCTGGTACTTTGGGCAGGAATCCTTGTGGTTTAGTCAATAAACAGAATCTGAATGAAAGACACCACAGTAACTAGACAGTAACGTTTTGAACAGTTCTTAACCTGCAGGGGGGTTGGGGAAGGATGGTGCACTAGTGACCATGGGCATAAGGCTAGCAGTCCACTTAGATGACTTGCTCTACCTCCAACATGACTGTGTTTAGCACATGGTCATCTGCTGTTTCTAACACACACACACAGAGTGAACTTGTATTTGAAGAATGTTGTGAATGAATTTGAAGAGAAAACAACTTGTTGTGATTTTTTAAATAATTATTCCTGTTTAATAGGGTGGGAAGGGGAAACCTCACATTCTATGTAGTCCATATTGGTGATAATAATATAGAAAATTTGCTGGCTTCATTAGAAGTTCATAAAAATGACCAGTTTTGCCCTAGCAGGTTTATTATGCAATAAAAAGTTTTCAAGACAACCCATACAAAATTAATTAACTTCTCCAAAATCAAAGGAATTTAAATCTGGTCATGGTGATCGATAGACTTCACTAAGCAGCTTTCAGTTCACCCTTATGCTGCATTTAACTAGCAGCAGCCGCCAGGCTCATCCCTGTGATTCCATAAGTGAATGCTGCAGGTTGTTTAATAACCTGGCAAATTCACAGTAGCTTGTCAAATTATTACAGGAACAGTGTCATCACTAAACAAGCCTGATCACGGTTAATTACAATGCAGACTAGAGAGCAGCCACAATTGTTCATTAATTACAGGAAGCACCTCATTTAAATTTTATGGAAATTTACACTTGCACCCTGGTATGTCTGGGAAAAAAAAAAGTGATCCTTCAAGCATTCACAGAAGAAAGGAGTCTGTGGTTTATGAAACATCACAGTAAATTGTGTCTAATCTGGTACTGAAATATTGGTTCATTATTTACTCTAATTTTCTAAGCACTTTAGTGGTGAAAAATATTAAGTCAACCTCACATCTTGAATTCCCAACCAAGAAAGGAACTGTGTTGAGTTAGCTGTAACAACTTAATACAGGATAAGGTACAGTTAGACTCAAAAGTAACTTTTCTCTGATTGAAAATATAACATTTAACAGCAATTAAGGGAATCTAAACTAGAATAACCACTTACTTCACAGAAGATAACTGTATAAGAGCACAATTTTTTACCAATATCAGTTAACCTCCAAAGCTAAAGAAAGGACACAGTTTCATACCCGCTTCAAAATCAACAAAATCAGACAGTGAATCAAAGTCTTGATTTCCAGCTACTTTTCAAAGTTAAGCATATTAACACAAAAAGCCACCAGATATCCTTGCAAAAGTCAAGTCAGACACAGACTTCAATGATAACAGTCACTCAAAACCAAAGATAGGTTTATGAAAGAGTGTCCAAGATCTCAGGATTACTAAGCAATAAAGTTGCTAAGCCATTTGAAATTTTAGGGATAGCAAAAAAGGAATGAAAAGGAAAAAAGCAAGAGCAGAAAGGAACTCCACCAGTCATGAGAAATTAATTATGTTAGTTAAAATATAAAAGTAAATCAGATATGGGCATGCTCAGTGTGTCTAAATGAAAACCCTTCATAGGAAAGGATATAAACAAACCATTGCTCCTAAATCAAGGTGTACAAAAGGCTGTTCTCAGAAGCAAGAGGCCAAACAGCAAATTCTCTAGTGGTTATAATGCGTGGCACTGAGGGATAGCCTAAGATCCAAGTAGGAAAAATAGATGCCTCTGGCAAGTATTATAGTGAGTTCCCTGGAGGGCAGAATTAGACTAAAACTAAGAAATGGCTCATTCCCTAGGGGAAAAAAAAGACCAGAATACATGTCATGGCAAGAATGAAAGGGATCTAAGCTAAAAAGTACTCCTGAAATTGTTAGCTGGTGAAGAACACATTAAGTGTCAGAATTTTTTTGACTGACATAATATGGATATGTACCAGATATTATTAAAATGTATGGAAGCCATATTTAAGAAGAGGAAAAAGAGAAGGAAATGGTTCAAATGGGTCTCAGTTCATTCACCAGTTCACCATACTTGACCATCTTTGAACAGAATCAACCTTTCCACTCAGTCTGCCAAAATGGTGTTGCAAGAGGAGGAGTCCAATAAAATGAGACTCGTTTCTTTGCCCAGGGGCTTGGTCTTCTTTGCAAGGACCATGCTGAATTGTCAACTCTACAAATGTTTAACTACTTACAACCAGGGTTTCACTTAAACTAGTACATACACATTTTCTCTCTTGGTATGTTAAAATAATATGCTCCATTGGTCTCTTTCAGTTTTATTTCATGCAGTCACATCTGCAAAACCCATTGCTCTTTGCTCCATAACTCAAGGTTCACAAACAGATTATCCAACAACCACCCATGACAGATCATTCCAGGTGATGTGTTTGAAGAACATCACTCGTCCTACCCAAAGAGGTCAAGGATCAGACCACTCTCCATGAAAAGCCTTCCATCACTCTACATTTATGTGTCACATACAAGCTGTTAGCTTTCTAAAACTGGGAAATACATGATCCTGTCTCATATGTATCACACCTGCTTTTCTGTTGTACCATAGCCATACACCACCCAGACAGTACCAGCTTGTGGCACAGCAGAGCTCAGGTGGTCTTCCCTAGGCCAAGAACAGGTGTGCAGGAGCTGGTATACTCTTCAGTACCATAAAAACTGAAACCTCCTCCACCACCACTTCTACCTTCACTCCAACTGTGAAGAAGTCAATTTTTAAAGCTACTCTCTTTTCTCACGTGGGGTATCTAAATAGTAAAAATGCTTTAAAACCAAGCTCACCACGTTCATCCCATAAGTCTGAAAATTTAGAAAGTGATGCCAAATGGAGTCCCTAAAAAAATAACATATATTTGTTGATGCTAGGGGATGCCATCCATGTTACAACTTCAGCCAGTGTCTTTGCATTACTGCCACATACATCCCTAAAATATTAAAAGGCACATAAAAACAAAGCTAGGTCTTTGGCCATGGTGTCATATTTATATTCTTAATCTGATATACACCAAAGAGCTTCTAAGATCCCAAGACCACATAACATGAACTGAATTCCAGGTAAATACTTTCACTTTGCTGATAAACTTAATATTGTGTCACAGGACATAGCTCCTAAAAAGGGAAGATATTTATCTTTAAATCCTATTTTTCTATACAGTGCCCAGCTGAATGGCTTCTGCTCTCCTGAGCTGAGAGATAATAATGCAGGAAGCATGGGTTGCTCACCATGTGTCTCTAGTCCCAAGCACAGTGCTGAGCACATGATAATTTTAAAAGATAAGAGCTTCAGATAGCTGTGAAATTAGGTGATTAACTAGTTGTTACTTAACCTTCTAATTTCTGTATAAGTCTAATTACATGAAACAGAAGTTGGTGTTTTGATTTTTTACTTTGCTTTTCTGTTTGGAGTGTCATTGTAACTACTGTATTGTAAATGATGGAAAATAATTGCATATGTTAAAAAAAATATGAAACTTTATAAAGTAAAATAAAATAAAATAAAATTTCAAAAAAAGAAAAAATAAATAAATAAATAAAAAGATAAGAGCTAATATTTACTGAGTGCCTGTTATGTGCTAACTGCTAGGTATATGTTAAAATATTTACTCCTTATAATCACCTTGGGTGGTGAATCTCCATTTTATAGATGGGAAAGCTAAAGTAACTTGACAAAGGCCTCATTGTAACTTTTGTCAACTAAGGCAGCGAGCCTTCAGAAACCATGTTCTTAACCACTGTGATGTGTATCATTTCTTGAATAAAATTTTAAATGAATCATCTCCAGTTACAGACAATATATCCTGAAAAGGACCTCTCATTGCACACATGCCACCTTGGCTCCTCTTTTACACCTGTCTCCACAATTGAGCATCTCCTGATAGCATTGCTATACCTGTATGGCCTTCAGGGACAACTGTTTCTGTTACATCACCCCCAACTAATAAAGCAATAAAACTCCAACCTGGACTTCCAGCCTCTGGTCTGGCTCCTCCAGGTTTGGGCAAAAGTCTGCACCCAGCACTCTGCCAGCACATGCCACTGGAACCTGGGGGAATATGGCCAAGTTAGACGCTGGATGTGGAGGCTGCTGAGAACTGCACAGAAACACATTAGACCCAGACTGAAGCACAAACATCCCACGTGCAGGCATGAAACAGGCCATCATGACTGAATTGGTTTTTGACACTTAGTAAGTCACGTATATTGTAATTATCATGTAACCAAGTTTATTAACTATCAGAAAGTAAACTCCAAGAATAAAAATGCACAAAATTTTTATTTCCCCTTGTATCTGCAATGTGTAGCACAATGTAGGCATTAATAAATATCTCTGAATGAAAGCAGAGAAGGTTAAAGAGAGAAAGAAGTGTAGAATCTCTGCTTGATCCCAGTGACATTTTTCCCCTCTGCTATTTAATTTCCTTATGTGAGAATGAAAAACATTGCATTCTATAATGTCTTATGTTCCCTTCCACCATTTACCTGATCAAATTTATTTTTCCTATTCATGGTATAGGTTAGCACAGACTCTGTTTTCAATACTTATTATTTACTTACTATCTCTAAATTTTGTTCAAGAGGCTTATTTTATGTCTGTTCCCATAATAAAAAATAATAAAACAGCTATAATATACAATTTTTCTCTATAACTAAAATTCTATACTGAAAGGCACTTAAGATTCCCTTTCAAAACTCAATTATCTAATTAGTTGATCTCATCCCAAAATGTCACTGACATTTTAGATTTTTTTCTGAGATAAAGACAAAACAATTTAGATTCCATCTCTGTTTTTTAAATATTTCTCTGAATCACTACTCAGTACTCCCAAACATACACTATCTTCATTAATCATACAACTATGTGTATCAGAATCTTGGTCCATCAATTGGCTTCCTCCTGTCTTCTTTCCCCATCAGAGCCGACCTCTGCTGTTTTGTTCTGTACTTTAACTCCACTTAGGATCATCTGTGCCAGTCAATTTTCTTTGTTCAGAGATAAGTTTTCAGCCAAGTAGACTGCCTTAGAAGGTAATTCCCTCTTTCTGTTGACCCACAAATCAGTTCACTTCTCTAAATCTAAACAATTTTCAATGAAGTTCACTTTGCAAGTTCACCAGTGAATATTACTAATATTTAAGCACTCAGCCGAGTCTCCATTTTTAAGACCAACTCTCCCATTTCTTTTAAGTCCTGCATTATTTCTTCTTGCCTATGTCCATAAAGTGACATGGACAGATCATCATCTTTCTTTGAAATTAACCACTCTTTACCCAAAAATTTCACACTGGAGCCCAAAAGGAAAGGAGGAGAGTTACATTTACAGAACACTTGCAGTCATGCCACCCTATGGGCACCTTACAGAGATTAACCTGTTCTTTTCAACTGTCTTATGGGATATGAGCATTTACATTTGACAGTTAAAAACAAAACAAAACCAAGGCTTCATTAGGTAACTAGCTAGAAAGTTGCAATGCCCAAACTTAAGAAATGACAAGACTAAGAAGAAGGGCACCTGGGTGGCTCAGCTGGTTGAGCAACCCACTCTAGATTTCAACTCAGGTCATGATCCCATGTGTGTGGATTCGAGCCCCACACTGGGCTCTGCACTGAAAGTAAAATTCTCTTTCTCTCCCTTTCCCTCTCTCTCTGTCTCTGTCTCTCTCTCCAACTAAATAAATTTTTTGAAACTTAAAAAAAAGCATATGCCTCTTTAAAAAAAGAGAGAAGACAGAACATATTTGATAGAAGCTAATGAAAAACATGCAATAGTTGCATATAGTAGCTTACATTCTAGAGGCATTTGCTGATGTTTCATATGAAAGAAATTACAAAAAAGACAAAGGAAGTGGAGAAGGTGTGTTATCAAGACCTACTACTTACTTGCTCTGTGGTCTAGGACAACATAAGCAATGTGAAAGGAATTTAGCCTCTAACTTGAGGAATGAGAAAGAAATGGGGCATGGAGAAGAGCAGAGACACTGTGCATGTGCGTTGTGGCACATGCAGACTGATGCTGATGCCACCCCTCAGCTGACATATGGAGGGGCACTAATGAGTTCTGCAACAGTAATTCTCCCTACGGGGCAATAGAAGAACTGGGAAAAAATTCATCTTAGAATATTCCACAGGAAAACAAAACCCCACACACAGCTTCCTATAAAACCTCAATAAATATGACGACTTAACTGATTAAAGCAGATTCCATGAGCCAGAATATATATATTGCAAATTAAGTGCAAATAATACTTTATGTTACAAAACAAACTCCCACTTACCATACTATTATTTGACTGTATCACCAACACTAAGTAACTAGTTCCTTTCTATGACCCTCCACCCCCCAGAATGCATTTTATAAACACTCTTGAGAGGAAAGGAGAAAGCTAAACACAACTACAATTACACTCAATTACAATGTCAGACACTTAGAAATACAAGTTTCTGAGAGAGAACAAAAAGGTCTGTGAATACGTTAGAAGGAAACAGTGCCAGGCTACAAGAATGTTTCAACAATCCAAATCACAAAAAAGAACTACATGAGAGATGTGAGTTAGCACTCACAAATTTAGTATCCTAGAGTTTCTGAGCAGAGAAAAAAAAGCTATCACGATCCATGAAAATGGACTCCCATATTTTAAAGATGAGGAAATTGAGATTTAAAATAAAACTGCAGCTTTAATACTCTCCACCCCATTCACTATATTTATTGGCAGCATCAGGTGAAGAAAAAAATTTTAAGGAGAAAGCAACCTATATCTATTTCCTAACTCATCAAAATATACCAAGGAAATATCAAAAAATATATAAGTTGGTAGCCTAATTAGTTATAATTCTGCACACCTAGACAATTAGGCTTTTTGATTTAGAACCCTCAGTAGTGAGACAGCTAGTTACAAGCGATCAAAAACATGACTGACAGATATAGCAGACATAAATTGTCTATCTCCTTAGTATCACTCCAGTTTAAATTAAGATAATGAAATATGATGTGTACCTAACCACTGTTTTCCTGGAATATAAAATTTAAATTGATTTGGAGAACTCCAATTTTACATGCTTTCTTTCATGCCAGTGTTCAGTGCCTGCCTCAATGCCATACTTTAAAACAGAGTTCTCTATAAGGATTTTCACCAAATGTTTCGCAGTGATTTTTATCTCTGGAAACTAGTAAGACTAAGGGGATGTCTTATTTTTTATTCTTTTTTGCATTTTAGTATATTTTGCTTTTAAAGTAATAAAAACATTTAAGTTGAAAACAATTTAAAAAATACTAAACTGACCGGCTAATTTCTGAACAGTATGCCACAGGTTTAATTAGGAGAATGGTAATTGCCTGGTACTCATCTAAATTTCATTGTGCTAGTGCTGTAACAGGAAGTAAGAGGCCTTGAAAGGGACCTAAAATCCCCTGGGTAAGTTGAAGCTGAGTGCATATCTACTCTCCAGGACATACCTCAAAGGAATCATGGTGTGTGAGAGAGCTATTTACAACTTACTTTGTGTATAATCAGCAGAAACAAAAGATATGACAACAAGCATAAAGGCCTGGTCTCTCTCCTTCTTTCTCCCCTCACAGGGGAATTCAGTAAGGGAGGGCCAGTGGGCATTCACTTCAGTGTCAAAAGGGCTTCCAGAAAACACATTTTCTGTGGGGCAGGGAGGAAATATGGCAGGCTTCCTACACACACGCACGCACACACGCACACTAGTTCTTTGTTTACTGAGATCACACATAAAAACTGTTATGGGCCAGACTTCTGAAAAGAAGACTGAAAAAGTCCCACAACAGGAGCTACTACCCAGAACTGAATCTGAATGAGGCAAAAGGTATATGTATGGAATAGAAGAAACAAAGACACACAGAAATGATAACTTGAGAAAAGAAACACATTACCAAGAAAAGGGATTATACAGACTCTGGGATGCGTCTTGCACAGTCAGGGCCCATTTGAAATTTTATTTTATTTTTAAACATGAAACATTCAGGTAGTCATTTGCCTGATAGGCACTATAAAAGTCAGAGCCTAAATAGACAAACTTACTTCCATGTCAGTTCAAGACTCCAGTTTTGCTGGCCACAAGCCTGGATCAGTTCTGAAGTGTGTGTGACTTCAATCTAGCACTGCAGGGATGAGTTAAACTATCTAAACCCATAAAAAACTTGGAAAAGAGTGGTCAGACAAAATTTGTTTTAAAAAACAGAGAGCAGGAGAGAGAGAAACCATAAAGAGTCCCATTAGAGGACTGAAGGACGTGGCTGGGCACAAGCTGTGTTACATTCCAAGCCAGAAAGAAGCACGGACTTAATCAGCCTAATTTCAGTGGTTAGACAATGCCAAGCAGTAAGAGGAAAAATTACTCAGATAACACAAAAAATTAAGGAAGATCGTAAAGTGAAATAGATTTGGCAATAAGCTAGTCAGGAGCTCTTGTGAGAACAGCAAAGAAAGAAATAAAGTATCCAACACTGTAAAGATAAAGATGTACACTAACACTACATTTGCTACAAAACAAATGAATACAAAAACTGAAAAAGAGAGAGATGAACTAAGTTGCTAGATGTGCAGATAACTTATATCTTAATTTTTCAGGCTACAATTTAACTTAAAGATAACATTCTGGGCCTAACCTCTCTCAGCTGTGGAATCCCAGGCTAAGACTCAGAATTGAGAGTATACAAAACCTAAAGCTCAAGGATGGAAATACTGCTTAACAATCAGAAAGGAACTGGTGAGTCAAAACAGTATTGATCCAATTTCAATACAGAATGGCCAGAAATATGCTAGTTCTTATAGAGGCCTTAGATAAGGCAGGCTTGTATCAATAGGAACATGGTAAGAATGAGAGATGTATTATAGAACTGAGTAGGACAGAGGACAGTCCCCTCCAGAGTCATCTCAGAATAATGAACTATAGGATCAAGAGCAGAAAACAGAGAAGGGTCAAGGAAGTGATTCTGCTACTCAATGGGACTCGGCAGGGTGGAAGGGAATCCTCTCAGGAGCCAGGTACCATTTAATTGGGGTTCACTCTCTTTCCGCCTTGGGATTGGGAGCTGGCCCTCTCGGGTGAGCCAGGGTCCTAGACTCTGTGATAGATGTATGCTCTGCAGGTACACTATCAGGAGATTTTTCACAGCCACAAACCTTGGTTTTATACTGTAAATGTGGGACAGGATATAAAAATCTTCCTTTCCTGGTGACACCCTGGGGAGCCTGATGAACCATGAATAATGCTGAAATTACTTTCTTCTAGAGCCCTCAAAGGGCTTTACACATAGTATTTATTAATTCCCCTATCAGACAAGTAAAAGGAAAAGAGAAAATTTCTATTGTACTCTTTTTATTTTTATTTTTTTAATGTTTTTATTTTTGAGAGAAAGACAGCAGGAGCAGGGGAGGGTCAGAGAGAGAGGGAAACACAGAATCTGAAGATAGGCTCCAGGCTCTGAGCTAGCTATCAGCACAGAGCCTGACGCGGGGCTTGAACCCACAAACCGTGAGATCATGACCTGAGCCGAAATCCGACGCTTAACTGACTGAGCCACCCAGGTGCCCCTATCATACTCTTTTTAAACAAGAAAACTGGGGTCCATCAGTACAGTACTCCCCCACATTTGATACACTGAGTGAAACTGAAATTAAAACAAAGTTCTCTCAACTACCACACTAGTATTTCACTAGAAAAGCCTCCTGCCATATGAGAGTTGGCTTATTTATCCAATTCTTGATTTACAGGGGTTTTAGCACCGAAAAAGAAAACGTGAATGAAGTTATTTGTAAATGTGCCATGTGGGCTTTATACCTAAAGAAAATTACAGAATCAGATTATTTTTTAACTGGTTTACAATCACTTTAAATTGAGTATTTTGGAAATTTAGCACCTCAGACTATTGCTAATGGGAATATACAGTACATTGCCAAGTCAGACAAGTGACATTAAGTGAAATTTCAAGTATGCTTATACATACCCCTGGTTACGTTTCCTTCTGTACTCAAGGCTTATCTCCAACTATCCTAAAGGTAGGTAATCTGAAAAGAACACTGGCTTGGAGGTTAGACCTTAGCTTTAATCCCAGAGGCAGTACCTTGTAAAGCTGATCAGTAAAGTAACATTTCAGAGCCTTGTTTCCTGCATCCATAAAATGGGAATAATTATTTTTACTGTGTAAGGTAGGCTAGGTTGAAGGAGATGACACAGATAAAGCACAGATAAAGCATGCAGTAGGGACACAGTATTAATAAATGATAAGGCCCCAGACATCACACACCCACCCCCAGCATACACTCCCATGAGAGCTGAGACATTTGAGACAAAGAAAGGGATTTGGGGGAGATGAAGTAAACCTCAAGCATCAAAGGAATAATAAATATAAGCAATTAGGGAAATTAAGAAATTATATATATTCAATTAGTCTCAATTAGGGGCCAGGTCAATCAACTTTCAGAAGGCTTTCTAGAATGCTGTGTTGAGAAAGTCTATAAAGATCTGTCTATGCTCTAAGAGAATGACTATTATATTCTTCACTGGGGGAAGGAGCAAGAGAAAAGTGGCACATCTCACACTCCTGCCCCAATCAAGCCCTTCACAATTAAAACATAAGGCAAATTTCTGAGTTCTCTTTTCATGCTAGTGGCTTGACCTAAGAATTAAAAATATAAAGCTTCTAGGGAACATAGGTGAATACAATCTGAAGAATCTCTACCCTTGGGGGAGGGGGGGGGGCGAGAAACCCTACACCAAACAAGCAAATAGATAGACAAAAACAACAGTCCAGGTGAGTGGTTCAAGGTCCATTCCTCATTCACGGCATATTAGCATCAACTGGACACATGTCTGAAATGCCATTGGGACTGAAGACCTGAGACCCACTGTGACAAAATCCAGGGTGGAGCCCAGCTGTTTGTCTATGCAAACCTGCCAGGTAATGCTGAGGAGCATTAACATTGGAGAATCACTAGCCTAAATAAACAAGAAAATAAAAAAATAACTGAGAAGGCAAACTCTAGATGATAACTTAGTTTTAGAAAATATATGCCTCTTGGGGCACCTGGGTGGCTCAGTCAGTTAAGTGTCCAACTTTGGCTCAGGTCATAATCTCATGGTGTGTGTTTGAGCCCTTCGGGCTCTCTGCATCAGTGTGAAGCCTGCTTGGGATCCTCTGTCTCCTGCTCTCTCTGCCCCTCCACATACACTTGCGCTCACACTGTCTCAAAAATAAACATTAAGATAAAAAATTTTTAAATAAATGTTTTTTAAAAAAAAGAAGAAAATATATGCCTCTCAAAAAAAAAAAAAAAAAAAAAAAGGAGGGGAGGAGGGAGAAGAAAGCACCAGGGCATAAGTTCAAGCATGTCCTAAAATCTTCCTCTAAAGACATGGAATGTCAGAGAAGGAGTCTCTTAAGTAAGAAAGCCAAAATGAGCAAGCCACTTGAGCAGTGGTCTGTCCAACTCCACAGATGCGAACATCAGAAGAGAATGATATGGGGATAGACATTAACTTCAGCATTTAAACTAAAAGCACTTTAAAATGATCCAGGTGACCTTGAACTCAGCCCCTGGGTTTGTTCCACTCACTCAGCTTCGCTCTCTGGTTTTCCACAGTGATAAAGAATGAGGATAAAAGTAACTACATAACTATCTCTAATGAGGAGAAAGGGGCTATTCTGAGTAATGATCAGGAAGCCACTAAATTTTTTTTAAGCGGGCAGCTTTTTTTTTAGAAAGGAGTTTACTTTTGAAGAAAATGGGTACGTTTTACTTGATCTTACTTTATCAAAGGCGCACAAAGGTACATATCAAAAGGACTTCTTTTCTCCCTAAGTTTAACAATATTAAAGAAAAAAATGTGTGTGAGAGCAGAAATAGGAGTTAGAGGGATGAAATAAGATAGAAGAATGTGCTCTGTGCCAGAAAGCGAGAAAACAAATATTACCCCCCAAAAACTCAATGTCTCAAGTTACCCAGTAAATCATCTACATTAAACCTATATGGTTAAAAAAAAAAGTTTTAGTACATACATGGTTTAAGAGGGAAAATACAAAGCACTTAAACTAGATTTAATGCACAGTGGTTGTCTAGAGATAGAGATTTCTCTGGACTAGCCCCTTGCCCCATTTGACAGGAGTTAGACTCACTATGAAGAGTGAGGCTGAAGGAGGCCACAAATTGTACCAACAGACCAGAGGAATTCCGACTACTGTAAACAGGAGAGCCAGGGGAGCCTTCACCATGCTGCCAAAGTGCATAATGTAGCATGCCTAAGATCAATGAATCAACGTGGTTTTCTTTGCATGCAAAGTCTGAACACAGGTAATGATAAGAAAGGAAATGAGAAGGCAGATTGTGTCTTGCTGTTCTTTACTGTATGGCAAAAACTTTCCCAATTCAAACATATGCCATACTGGGTATTGCACAATACCCCCCCCCCCCAAGCCTGCGGACAACCTCAGCCTAAAAAGAGAAACTGCACAAAAATGTACAAAGTTGATTTCTACAGAATGCCCACCCTCCCACTAACCACAATCCCTACACTCCATCCCAAGTCCACTGATCCTAACTAGGGTAAGGTCTAGGGGACATGAAATGCTGCGCTATTCTCTGTACCAGACAGCTAAAAAGTGAATATAAATCCCTCCGATCAGTGGCATTGCTTTGTTAGTGGGGGAGGTCTCAGCAAGTGGTGAGAAGAAAAAGTAAAAAGAGAGTTTCTTATATTTTCCTTGGGGAATCTTAATTTTTCAAATATCTTTTCCTGCTAAAATCTAATGGCTCTAGGGGTTAAAAGAAGTTTAGTAGACAACAGAATGCTTTATAACTGATAAAACACATCATTTTTGTTTGCTTTGGTGTTAGTAGTCTCACACAAAGAGCTACTTATGTCCCCAATTTACCTAATGAAGAGTAATGCTATAAAACACCATTTTCTCTCTACGGGCTTCCCCGTTTGGTGTTGTGATGCTCTTCCCATGTTTCATGGACCACTTGCATGAGAACTGCTCCCAAATCCCTCCCCATTCCTTACTTCATGTGAATTTCAGTCCAGTACAGGAGTCTACAGCTCCTACTAGAAATTTCCAGTTAACACCTCTAGCTAAACAAGCAAAGCAAATAGGTTCATTACAATCCTATCTTTACTACAGCTCTCTCTTGCAATGTTATCACCATAATCCTATCAACAAAAACTCAGAACCACAGATCAAGAATAAAAGCCTTATTTCCCAAATCCAGTAAATGGGTTTACTAAAAGCCTATCCATTCTTCATTTTCAAGTTCTTCAGCTGCCACCCACCCCCTGCGACCCTCCCCCCACACACAGAGACCTTCCAGATCATTTCTAACAAGTGCATGCTCAGACTTTTGCCATAACCCTTTAAAGTGATAATACCAACTTTATCATTTCACACTCACCAACCAGTGCCATATATCACCACTCCAACTGTGAAACTATTCTCCTAGATGATGTTTAGAGTTACCCACAAATTATTAAATCTTCCGGGCCCTCTGCAACCTAGCTCTCTCTACCCTGCCTTTCTAGCTTTATCTTTTCCTCCTCTTTCATGACAAATACTTAATAGACAGTCTAATTAAACTACTGGGTATCTCTACTGCATATTGATTTGGACTTTCCTAATGTGACATACTTTTCTTGCTACTCTTTTTAGAATACCTTCTCTTGTCTTCTACTTTTGAAACCTTCCTATTTTCCAATGTCACTCCTTCTAGGAAGTTTTCTGATGCCCCAAGGTAGAAGAGACCTCCTCCCCCAGTGGTCTACCATCCTTTAGGGATCTCAGCACTATAAAACTTTGGTGTAAATATATGTTTTTCTTTTCTTAAGGGCAAGTACTAACTAATTTCTCTTTGTATTCCCCCATAGTGCCTAACACACTGCTTTACACATCCAGCAGATAGTCAACAAATACATGCAAAATAAATAATAAATAAATTTCTTAAAATTCATAGTGGCATCAGTAAGCCAAAGCTACAAATACAGTGATTTTAACTGTACTTTATTCCATCAGATCTTCAACAAACACCCTTAAGGCAGTAAAGAGCCAATAATTCCTATTTTATAGAAATTCAAAATGCCAGGAGGTTACTATTTATGCATAGAGCATTCTTCTGAGAATAATTTAGCTTGTAAAGATGCAGTAACTAATGCAATGTCACCCTGTTGATTTGTGGTATGTTTCCATGGAAATAATACTTCTCTTGCTGGACTTTCCTTCCAGCTTACTTCAGGATACCTCAAAACCTGACTCCATCAAAGCAATCTTCTAGAGATGAGAAAATGTACCATACTCTCTCTACAATATAAATATAAGTTATCTTTCTCTGCCCCATAAGTTGTCAACATATCCTTAAATCTAAAGTGCAGAATGATAAAATAAATACTGGCAATATAAAGATTCTTAGTTTAAAATTTACTAGGCTTTGAAGTAGAAGCAGGTATGAAAATCTCCTTTAATAACCTCTTTAAAACATGTATTGATTGCCATATACCTGGAAAGAAAATAATCAGCCCATTACACTGCCCTGAGATAGGAACACATTTCTTAAATACTATGAGAGTGGCATATGGCCAACCAGAGATAAACTTCCATCTCCAATCAGGGTCTCCTCTGTTTCACGCCAGGAGTAGGCTACTACAGCCAGTGGGCCAACTGCTACCCTGTGATCTACTTTTGTAAATAAAATTTTATTGAAATATAGCTACACCTATGCCTTTATACAGCCTATATGACTGTGGCTACAAAGAGAATTGAATTGAGAGAAAAATCACATGGCTGCCTAAAATATTTACTATTCAGTCCTTTATAGAAAAGGTTTACCAAATCTTGTTTTATTTTTTCTTTTTATAGTTTACTGTCAAGTTGGTTTCCATAGAACACCCAGTGCTCATCCCAACAAGTGCCCTCCTGCATGCCCATCACCCATTTACCTCTCTCCCCTACCCCCCCATCAACCCTCAGTTTGTTCTCAGTATTTAAGAGTCTCTTCTGGTTTGCCTCCCTCCCTCTCCTTAATTGTTTTTTTCCCTTTCCACTCCCTATGGTCCTCTGTTGAGTTTCTCCTGTTTCACATGAGTGAAAACATATAACCAAACCTTGCTTTAAACTGCAAAATTATACCTCTTTCCTCAGAAACATCACTTTTCAGAATTCACCTTTAGGAAATAATAATACAAATGCAAACAAGAGTGTGCACAGTGAAAGCAACACTCCTTTTAAAAGAAAAGAGCTGGCAACAATCTCAATGTCCACAAACCAAGAATCCATTAAATAAATTATGGTACAATGATTTACTAAGAATCCATTAAAAATTATAATGGACATCTATATTTACAGACATAAAAAGGTATCTATGATAGGGCTGAGTAAAATTTACAAAGCAAGTCATATATCCATAATCCTTTTATGCAACTGATACCTATCTGTCGTTTGCAAGTGAAAATATTACTAAAAAGATGTTAATGAAATGTTTCCTTAGTGGCAGCTTTTCAGAAAGTTTTTATTTTTACTCTCCATAGTTTACTTAATCAGATCCAGATCCGTAGAAAATGAATATGCAACCTTTTCACAAAAGCTGTAGAAAAAAAAAAAGCTTAAAGTATTATAAATTAAAATCAAGGTGTAGAGTTTAGATTCTGCATTTAAAAAGTACTAAGCTTTTCAGAAAATAAAGGGAGTTTTTTTTTGTTTTTTGTTTTGGCTTGGGGAGGCTTCTGGTTTTGTTCTTGCTGTTTTAATTTTTCTATTTTCTTTGTTTTAAAGTCAAAAAGGCTCTTTCTTAGGCTTACCAACAGCCAGCATATCTAGGTACTGGCATTTCCATTATATATGGCAACCTCAGTTTTGGATTGAAAAAGTCTCCTGCATGCATGCATGGGTTAGGAAGAAAAAGAGAGGTTAACAGAATAGTCCCCAGAATGGAAATGTATTAATTCAATCAGTGTCTTGCTTCTAGGTTACCATAAAAAGGTTCATAAAGTACCCAAAAGTCCCATAAGATTTTAGAATTATGCTGCTCAGTGGCTGATTCTCAGTGAAGAATAAGAAAGGAGAGGTTTTTCTCCATCTTCATTTTCTTCAACAAAAGTATTTTTTAAACCAGTAATGAAAAGGCCAAGTATATACATGATACAAATATTAAGAACCGAGTACCACCATTGATAAAGAGACGCTAGTCAACAACCGCATAAGGCCTGAAAACTAACCACAAGAATATCAGAAGGAGAAATTGCTAGTAACAACCAACACAGCTCACCCTCTCTGTGCCAGACTTTACAGTCATGATTTCTAAGCCCCACTTTAATAAGCAAAGTAACTGAGGTTCAAGGAGGTTACAAAGCTTTTCCAAAGTGGCATAAAAAGATAAACTAAACTGCAGATAAATCTGCCTCAAAAGTCTAGATAGACTCTTCCTACCACACTTGCTAATGAAATAGAAATTACATTTCTAATGAAGTACTATATAAAATCCCAATACATTTTTAACAAGTTGGAAAACTTGATATTCCTGCTTTATAAAGATATTATAAAATTACCATGTCAATTAATTTGTTTTACAAGCAGTTTATTTTAAAGTGTTCTCTACATTATTTTCTCAGTTAAATCTATCCATATTCTTCATCTTTACACTTACACATATATATGTATATATCTCTGCAGATATGCAAATATAAAGCACAAAAACTTTTTCGTACTGAAGTAGAGTCTAGATATAATTGTAGACACAGACTCCAGTTAGACATAAAACTGTGACTTAGTTTTTTATGACTTTTCCCATAGTAAAATCATTTCATTGCTTTGGATTAAACAAAATCTATGTCCTGAAAATTAATATGTGAAAAGCTGTACAATGACATAATTTTTTTTTTACCTTGGCATATAACTTACACTATTTTTTTCTTAGATATACTCTCTTTTAAAATTATACAGAGGAGCTCAGTTAAGCGTCTGACTTCGACTCGGGTCATGATCTTACAGTTAGTGGGTTTGAGTCCTGCATCAGGCTCTCTGCTGATAGCTCAGAGCCTAGAGCCTGTTTTGGATTTTGTATCTCCCTCTCTCTCTGTTCCTCCCCTGCTCACACTCTATGTCTCTCTCTGTCCTTCTGTCTCTCAAAAACACAAATAAACATTTAAAAAAAATTTTAATTATGCAGAAACAGGGGTACCCGTGTGGCTCAGTTGGTTAAGCGTCTGACTCTTGATCTAGGCTCAGGTCATGATCTCACAGTTCATGGGTTCAAGCCTGATATTGGTCTCTGTGCCTTGGTGCTGAGCCTGCTTGAGATTCTTTCTTCTCTCTGCCCCTCCCCCTATTATTCCCTCCCTCCCTCTCTCCCTCAAAAAAATAAAAACCTTGAAAAAATAATAAAATTATGCAGATATTGGTTTTTCCTATGAATTCCCCATAACTGCACCTCCAAACTCAAAATTAATAAAACCCTGAATTCCCAGATGGGGAAACTGAGGTTTGGCTGTGTCTTCTTTTTTGAGAGTGTGGGAGTCATTATGCTTTGATTTTCTGATCAGTTAGTCCATAGAACTCTGGTAGGCCTCTGTAGTTGTACCTCTTTGCATCTAGAGTACCTCTGATTTTGTCAGTCCTACTGACAAAAATATTGACTTCCTTATAAAATTTGAAAGAAAAAAATCCTCAAAGATCCTGCAACTACTGTTTTTTTTTTTTTTTTTTGCTTTCCTTTTTTAAAAGCTGGCTTAAGTTACAGATGGATAAAAATTAAGACCGAGGAAAAAGCAAAGACTTTGGGATTAACTTTGCTGGATACAGATTTTGGATCTTTATTTACTCATCTGCAAAAAGAAAATAATTGCACCCACCCTGAATGCTTTTTAATAATTGAATAAGATAACATGGATACCAAGTATAGCACACTGTGTGAGCTAAGAGGTAGCTATGAAGTTACTAGTTTTTAATCCTCATTCTTTTACTGTTAGTAACAGATGAAAATAAATGCTAAGCAAAATATTTATTTTAGATCTGAGGATGCAGTATATTCAAAGTAGGATTGGCTAAGAGAAACTAGATGTTAAGCAAAATAATAATGTTAATCAAAGGTCATCTATAACAATATTAAGTACTGCACAGGAAAACACAATTAGTTTTGATAAAACATAATACAGGATTAAAAAGCACTAAAAGTAGCACATTTTGCTCAATAGTTCTCAAGCCCTTAACTACACTTAAAGCACTATGCAAGACTACAAATAAAGATAAAATATTGTAGAGATAAACATTTATGTTGCTTGCTACTATTTTGTTTAAAACTACAAGTTTTAGTGTGACCTTAATTCCATGAATACAAGTGAATATTCACAAAGCCAAGGACAGAAGTGGGGGTCTTATCTACACAATCAAACTTCAAGTTCTACTATCAAATGATAATGAGTGTAATAAGACTGCTTCCATTCAGGCACAGGACTAGAACTGATGATACAGATGTATACAGAACTCAGGAGAAATTTCCCAACTTTGCCTCTAGTCTAGAGCTAGCCATAACTGTTATCACAGAAATAACAGCAATGTTCTGCCATCCATGAAGGCCAACCAGGTGAGAATTGTGCAAAGTGGCAAAAATGCAAGACTAATGGGTGGCACAAGAGGATTCTCAGAAAACAAAACAAAAATAAAAAAGAATAGAAGAAGAAAGAAAAGAAAGAAAGAGAGAAAGAGAGAAAAGTGTCTGCCAATGCCTAATCTCCCTTTTCCTTTAACTGAAGAAATTAAAACATTTTATTTAAATTTACCTCTTCAAGCTTCCCAAGGGCAAGATGAAAGAAAGGGATATACAGTTTACTCAATACCTACCTACTGGGTCCCAAAGCTTCCCAAGTGTTATTTCATTTCATCTTCCTGACAAATCCTCAAGCTAACTGTTCTTTTCCCAATTGTAAAACTAAAGAAAATAAAGACTAGAATTACAGTGACTTATCCAAGGTCACAAGTCTAGTTAAGTGGCAACATTAGACTCTGAACTCAGGTCCCATCTTTTCATCCCCCCTCCATGTTCTACAATACCAAACACTGATGTCAGATACAATGGGGCCAGAAAAATGCTGAGAGAACAAGTACTGATATTAACAGAGTTTGATTCTTAGGGAAAAAAATCTTAAGTCAACTTTAATTTTCTTATTAGAGAGGTATGATATTGGAGTAATTTACTCTTTCCCTCTTGAGTTATGAAGGAAAAATTTTAATAAGTCAAATTGGAAAAGGTTGAAATAACCACAACATCCTTTTTGTAATCAAAAACTGCTTCCATGATCAAGATAACAAATATATTTTTAGATAATCTAAATGTACATGATAGGTTTTTCCCCCAGTTTGGCACTGTCAAGTTTTTCTACTATTTAGGATAAGAATTAATTTTGAAATTTGCTATAAGGGGGAAAAAATTTCAACACAAGTAAGTTTAATATTCTTCTGAAAAGTACACTATAAAATCTGCAACTAAAAACAAAATCACCAGAAGAAAACTCCCAACATCACTTACATTACTTATATCCAACATAGTAAAAAGAAAGAAATAGTAGTTTAAGTATTCTTTAGGACGCTAGGAAAAATATTTAATCAATTTTAAACTCTGAAGTGCCACATCCATACTTAAATCTTGATTCTTGTTATAGAGTTAACTATTTATTGGTTTAAAACCTCCCATAAACAATGAATATATCGGTTTATAAAGAACAAACCATTATACAGATAACATTAATCGGGCTAAACTCAGGAGGTCTATTTTGACAAAATCATCACTTGAGAGAAGTATATAAAACCACTTTACAGAAATATATAAAATGTATTAAATTTCTATCACATAACATTTTCAAAAATAGCTTAGCAAGAAAAAACTATCTTAGTTTAACAGCTCTACAAGTTTTTCCTTGTATCTGACAGAGATCAGTGTATGTGGACTTACAGGCACACACATACACAACTCTACATACGTATATATATGCATTATTAAGGAGGAGGAAATGACACATGCAAACACAAAAAGTATTATGGTTTGAAAGTAAAGAGAAACCAAAAGGCAATTCAAAATTAAAATTCAAGTTATTATGGTATCTTTACTTGGGTAAACCCAAGAAAATGCATACTTTTCCTATTCACTGGGAAAAAATCGGGCACATGAATATTTTATAAAACCACAATTCAAAGTCAGAATGCTGTTCCATACATCCACACTTTAATCTGTAATAAGTTAACTGGAGTCAGATAAATCATGAAGCAATCCTGAGTGTTACATGTAACATGCACAATTACAACCAAAGTCAAATCATACACACACCCTCGGCTAAGCCTAAAACAACTGGAACAGCGAATGAGAAGGCTAAGAGTGTCCTCTGGAGAGGGAATGGGGTAGGGGCAAATCTGCAAAATGGACATATCTGAGACAACTGCAAAGCCCAAAAATGTCTTAAAACCCTGAAGGTGCTCACATGGCTTCCCAACAAAGTCCCTTTATAAGATTCACAGCTCAGATGACTTGCATCTTTTAAACTGCCCAATTTCCAGAATTCCTGATTTTAAATCACACTGGAAACCTGTGGCTGCAAATGAATTAGAATGGTTCAGTTTACCTCTTCTAAACGCCAAGGGGAAAAAATACAAGCACAATACTTAAGTTTGTTTTGCTTAAACTGGACCTTCTACATTCCGAAATTATATCCCTCTGACAAATATAAACCGTTATTACAAAGAAATGGTTAAAAAAAAAGCAAAACAGACCAGCCAGTGAAAGGAATGAGGGAGTAGTAATGGTAACATACAGTACCATGAGCTGCAGTGGCCTCCCAGTCAGTGGTGCAAGGTTAACAGATCACTCTTGGCCTTCAGGCAGACAGCAAAACACAGCCTGGGGAGGGGGAGGGGGAGGGGAGGGAGACTGGGACCAAGGACGGGGGAGGGGGCTCTTGTTCCGGTAGTTTACACAAGAAGGCAGCTCAGCTCCTTTCTGGTGCATTCCTCCTCTCTATCTCCCAACCTCTTTGCGTGTGTCTTGTCATATTTTCTTCAGCTGTTAATTGTCCAGACTGCAAGACTTTAAACAGCCACAGTTTAGGAAAAAGCGAAACCCTTCTAAGTGACCATCACAGCAAATCAGCTTCACGCTGGTGGGTAAAATTTTCCAAGGGAAGTGTTCTTCTGATAGTTCCTGAGTCTCTAAGTCACCCCCCACCCCCACCCCCACCCGCTGCCACACACACTCCCCTAGAGGGCTAAATGCACTGTGGCAATAAAACATTCATGCGACTTGGAATTTTAACACAATGCCATTTCCCTAGTTTAACCTGAAAGGAATGCACTAGTCACAACAGACTACATCATCCTGCCATTAAACTCTGCCAAGGAACCTCTTTTTTGGCCGTGCTGAGCCAGCTTTGACGGGAAAGGAGTACACAGACCCACACAGTGAGCACTGAGGGGCCACCTCTGCTTCCTCAGCCTGGTCCAGCAACACCCTGCTCTTGAACATGACCCTTGACCCTTCGCATTGTGACCGGCTTGTGATGCATGTGTCACTCTGGAACTTCTGCAGAGCCACACACTGCGCAGGCCATTTGCTGCTCCCTCTCAACAGGACTTGGGAGGATGCCAAAAGTTCTTATTATTACTGCTACTATTGAAAGTCATAGGTTTAAGTGTGGGGATATGTTTTCCCTGTGTCCCACAGTGTTCTGCTTTTCTGTTTCCTTTGTTCAGGACTTTTTAAAAAACAAACTTTGCATTTGCATTCATAATTAGGTTATGATTACTGACAAAATGGTTTGCTTTTGGGACTACTTATCAAAGCCGCCAGTTCTTTCGCATTTAAGTGACATTTAATTTAGATTTACAAAATACAAAAACAGAAATAATTCTGATTTCTCCTGAGAATTTTAAAGAAAAACTCAAAGGTATTGAATTCTAAAACACCCATATTTAACCATTTCATGTAGCTAAAGTACTATCATAAAGCAAGTAACAAATAAGACTTTTTTAAAAACTCTAGATTTATTGATTTATTACTGGTGGAGAGATTTCTGTCTTCCAAGGAGCATAATTGACAAATCAAAGAAAAATAGATGATAAAAAATTTAAATCATATTAAAAGTTTAAAAATGTTTTAATTTCTAACTCTGCTCTGATGCCAATTTGGCCCTTTATGACCAATAACCAATGGTATTCTTATTAATTTTGTTAAGTTACCAGATACCATAATTCTGCCCCCTCAACTATTCCACTTCCACTATTAAAGTATGCCTCCCAGATTTTTTTTTTAACTTTTCTGATCATTAAATATTTTCATTTGGGGCACTTTCACTTTCAACCTTGCCCTATTATTTTGTCTTAATTATTCCTCCTCTCTGCAATAGTCCCAGGCAGTTCTAAAGAGCTCTCCTGCTTGCCCTTGACCTTGAACTACATACAGCCAGGTGAGCTGTGAATTATCCCTATAAAACACAGAAGGGTGTACAAGCTTTAATCTCCTTGAGTAAGGCCAGGTGTCCTTCTCAGTAAGAATTGAAGAACATCTTATTTCATGGAAGAGAATACTCTAAAATACAAAATGATCATCTCTAAGCAAGTTAACATACACATATAAAATAAAACTAAGCTGTTTCTTTAGAGTAATTTTTGTCTCCTTAGTAGTTGGAATTAGTCTTAAGCCCTAGTTAAAAGAATTTTTTTCTTTTTCTTTCCTTTAAATAGACATTATCATGCCTTGAAAAGTCATTCTAATCCCTTCACCTTAACCAAGCCATGCTAATTCTAGACAGAAGGACAGCAATTGATTTTTTAAAAAGGGGAGTTATATTTGACTTGGAGGACAGAGGGTAGGAGATCAACCCAACAAAGAAGTAAAGATTATCAAAACCTATACTAAATATTTCCATTTCAAAATGTAAATGCTGAAATAAACTCATTTAAATCTATATTGAAACTGCAATAAAGACATGATTTCTTCAAGTTACCTGACTTATTGTCAATGTATATTCATATATCAATTCTGATGTTTTATTGGGAAACCTAATAAAATTGAAGACAGCACTAAGTCAAGACATGAGATTAAAACTATAATGGATAATTTCTACTTAAATCCAGACAGATACACTTTTTTTGCTTGTATCAAATTAATCAATATAGTGATCCCAACGTATCTAGGATGGACACCCAGGGAAAGAAAAGAGTGAAAGTCTGTGAACATGCAAGAAGCATGTGAAATCCTCTCAATTGTGATGCACTTCCTCTGAAGATCTCTGTAATTTTGAGATACATCACTCAAAAAAGCGATAATCAATCTCATTCTATTTCTCAAAAAATTGTCAACCAATTTTATGATGTATTCACTGCTATGGTACAGTGACGCATCATAACGTGGAAACCAGAGCATGGAACAAATACCACAATGAAAATATTTTATATAAAATATCAATATGGAATTGCTAGAAAAGAAAGTCATGTCAGTTTACTAAAATGCAAAATGTTGCAAAAACTCAAGTTTTATAGGAATATTAACTTATTTTGGTGGGTACATTTTGAGATATTCAAATCTGTGATAACCACTGGTGATTTTCATTTTCTCTTAACCAAAAGAAAACCTTACCGTGTGAAATGGCATTTAAAAATACGAGTTTAAAAGTTTTGTAAGCTACCTTTTAATTCCTAGAAAGCAAAATAGGTGAGATTTTTCTCACTGACTTCTCTGACAAGGAGCACAAACACACATGTTCCTTTATAACAAGAGTCCACTTGGAGCCACAGGATTGGTTACATCAACTACCACTACCCCACACCCAGGCAGTTAACAGACTAACCCGGAGTTAAGGCAAACCTCAGAGGCAAGGGATGAGAAAGAAAAGGAGATGTGTGGATCAAGGAGAGAATGAAGAAAAAGGAGATGGTGTGGATCAAATCCGACTGCAAGAAAAGCAAGTAACAAGAATAAAGGGGGTGAGAGAAAAAGAGTGTAGGACTGAGCTGGGAGGAGTAAAGTGGACAAATGCAGGGAAAGTGAGAGAAAAGAGGGAGCCTGAAGAAAAAAAAAAGGGATGGCTGGGGGCGAGTGGAGGAATAGGAGCCCCACAACACCACAGTGGATCTAGCAGCTGGCCAGAGATGCTAATTCAGCGCTTTAACAAATCAATGCCACTTGAAAAGTACAATGCAAGCCCTCACTGGGTAGATGTCAGGGGACTGAGAAAATGCATTCTCAAGTATTTCACATTAAGAGGGAATAATGTGTTAATTTATAACTCTTCACCCTATACACTTGGATTATCTATCTGTGTCAGCGATTTGACTTCTTAAATTTATCAAAAACGCACGCAAAGGGAGGCAGCTTCAGCTTCACCACTGGGAAAGGGAGGTTTAGGGAAAGCCTGTCCTGGGTAATACCGCAGCTCTCTTCACTTTCCTATCTGGGCTGAGTACTGGGAGAGGAGGTAAGGAGCGAGCATCTGAAGCATAGATAAGGGAGGAGGGGAATTCTTGGTCCAGTTACTAACACAACTTAAAAAAAAAAAAAAAAAAAAAGGCCTTCTTGGCCTGTGGTTGATTGCATTAGGTACCATCCGTCAAAAGTGACACAGAAGAGAAGGAATAACTTGAATCAGCAACCAGAGCTGCCATCATCAGAATTTACTTTACGGAAACTTACTCAAGTCTCTCAGCACACCCAGCGGAAGAGAAGCTACTAACAATTGGATTGTAATTAAGCAGTTACTCTTGCCTTGCCACCAGAGTTCCATAGACAGAGCTTATCAAGATAGGAAGGGAAGGGAGCGCTAAGCTTATTCTATTTGGTTAGCTTTGAGACAAGGAGGGGAGATGTTAACTGATATTACATCCTACCCTGATGTTACTTTCATAAGAAAAACCTATTTTATTAAACATGAAATTCTTGGAATTGCTTCCTAATTGTTCCATAATGTAAATTTAGCTCACTTTTAATATAATGACGGCATCATTAGAGTGTTTCTAACCTGAGGGAGAAAGATTCTGTTGGCATTTTTGCTGCCAAAATTAAAGCATTATCAGACTTAAGTTTATAAGATGCAAGCACAGTCAACACACAAAGGCCAAGTGTCTTAAAATTGGGGAATAAACAGAGGAGAGTAAATTTCAAAAAAGTGTATTAATTATAATCATTTCTTCAAAGATATGAAGGGGGAAAGTGGTTCTACATATAAAGAACAAAAATGATTGGATTGTAACTGTTCTGAGTTTCACTTTAAGATTGTTTAAACTACACACAGCAGTATTTTAAACTGTAGAGTACTTTTATTTGCAATTTGTACAACTGCAACAGAAACAGACATTCTCTTTTTAGAGGCATTCATATGTAAATAAATGCTGATGAATGGAAATTAGATGTTATACTTGATGGGCAACATTCAACCTTTAGTTTAAAAAAAGGTAAAGTTACCTCACTCACAGAAGCTTGAATCTCTTCCCTTCTATAACTGGGCACAAAAGGAAATGAAAAACAATGATGGACCTTCTATCAGTTTCTATTGGCTAAACATTCACCAACAGAGATACTTATGACAGAAGACAAACATTCTTTCAATCTTATGTTCTGCATCTTCTGTATGGTATACTATTACACAGAGCCATTTTTTAAAAATGTGTATTTGATTAAAAACTGAATGTAAAGATTAAAAACTGAAATTATAAATAGCCATTTTTTATACCTGCATTGAGCAAATGAGTTAAATTGTCCAAAATAGTATAATTACTTAATTATAATTATTTAATGAATGTTTTGTTTCTTTCAGAGGAGATTGTTAGGAAGGAATTTCTTAGGTCAAGATCATAGAGATACACTACTTTTCCTTTCCATGACATCTTAGAAGACAGAATATATTCTAGGTAGTATGTTTCCAATGGTTAAGAATCATACTGTATGAATTTCAAGGGCCTCTATGCCCAGAGTAGGATTTGTCCTATCCCTGGTTTTTGCATGAATTACCATTGCTGTCTGTCCCATCTAAGCTATCACTGAGTAAACTATCTATTCTTATCATTATTGGTACCACTAATCCCATTCTCCTCTTCCCCTCCCCCACCTCACTCACCTAAGGGGTTAAAAGACTTCAGTACATTTGTGACTTGTCAGTGACATATAATACCCGGGTCCTTCATGCAATCAACTTTTACTTGACATGTATTTGCTCATCACAGGACCCGCATTACTACTGGGAAAATGAAGAAAAACCTAAATTAACACTTGACATTCAATATGGTCAAGTCCTTAATTGGCTGGGCTTCCTGAGAAAGCAATTTTCTATTCCCCAAACTGTTCGTGTGTCATGTGTGGAGTGCAGCTCTTGGCCATCACTGCTGTCCCTCGCTCCCTCTAATGAGAGCAGATGAATTAGTGCTACGTGACACGATTTGAACAGGGCTTCCTCCTCTTCCCCTCCCCCCAATCTTTCTCCTATACCAGTGACAGCTGTGTGGCAAGGGAAAGAAAGAAAGAAATGCAAGAGCAAAGAATCCTGTAAAGGATGATCATTTTTTTAAATGAACCTTAAATGTCTTATTGAAACTCCAGAACAACAGGGTCATTTAATTGTGGAGGTGGGGAAGAGGGTTGTTACTAAGATCAGGGGAATTATCTGGCTATGGTTGATTTGGGTTGTATTAACTTCCAGCATGTTTCTTCCATTTCTGGCTAGCTGCAGTATTAGATTGCACTGGCCTAATTAAAATGGAATTTACATGTACTTAAAACGTTTTTTTAAAGGTCTGGAGAATGGGTCAACTAGAAAAAAAAATGAATAGCATGAAATGATTATTATTCTAAGATCAACATACCTCTGAAAGAAAGTCCTTTCAACAAACGTACAATACAAAACTGTCACTATACTTTGTTTCCAAATTCTGGTCAGAGGCTGAAGTTAGACTAACCATTCTATTTTAAATCATTTAATTACCTTGAATGTTGAATTACTGCAAGAAAAATTAATTGAACACTGATTTCATTCTATTATTTTGGACAGGGAATACATTCTGCTTTAGATGTGCTTATCCAGCTCAAGAAGAAACAACTGAATGAATGCATGAAAGGAAGGCAGGACAGAACCTGCTCTATTCAGATACTAAAAGGTAAATTAAAGGGATTTCTCTGAAAACTTCATTTACTGTTTTGAAACCAAAGAGGAAGTAACTGTAAATACCTAAACTGCTTGGCCAATCTAATTAGGACCAAAAAGAACTGGAAGAGGGATGAGGGGAGGGAGGAGTATGTGGCAAATAATCCATTTGGAAAAGCAGCTGGTGGAGAGTACATGCATTAGTGAAAGTCGCTAGCACCTTAGCATCTTCAATCTCTACTCATTTTTATTTAAATGAGAAATAAGGCAAAGATGCAACCTGTGTACCAGAAATTATATCAAGACTATACTGGTGCCACTGAAAAAAAAAAATCAAAGCAAGTATGCAAAATGTAAACTATTTCAAGTATAGTTCCCCTGCTATCAAATAAGTTGCGTGATCATTTCTCAATCATTCCTCTATAATTCTGAATATAATTTTATATTTAAGTAAATTGTGAATTAAATTTACATACATAAAAATATGGTGAAACCCACTTCTGCAGTATGTTTCAAGTTATTTCCACATTTTGTATTTATGGAAAATAACATGAAATGAAGCTTTATTTTTTTCTTAAAAAAAAGTTCATAACTTTTAAGTACTGACATACTAACAGAAGACAAATTAACAAAAGGATTCTTTTTGGACTAACTTTGACTTTAAAATTTGTTAGAAAAATCTTTCACTTTGGGCAATAAGAAAACTCTACAAAATAAGTAAAATTTAGAAGTACTTTCACTGAAGCAAAATATACAATGGGTACACGCTCTGCATGTTATCTATCCCTCCAGTGGCCAAAGCCCTGGTATTTCAAGATATTGGTATTTAAGATCCCTTTTGAAAACACACTTGAGACAGCTTGTGAATGAGCATTCTATCAGGTGTTTAAATGAAATAAATAGATATTTGGTATTCTGGAAAAGTAGCTCAATCTAATGTATCCAGTTAACTGCTACAGTAGCATTATTATCACCGAGCTACAAAGGGCAGTGTATTCTGCCAATAGCTTAAGGGTGACCTTTGCAATGCTGACTAGTCCGTCAAGTTCCATCTCTGAGATGCAAGGTATAGACAGGGATGCTTTATTAACTGAGTTAGGAACCAAAGACCAGGAGCCTCCTAAAGGGTAGGCATTTCACATTCAGAAAATGGGGAATTCCTTTCCCTGAGAAGCAGTGTACCATGAGGATCAGGCTGAACAGCCAGTCCCATATTCTTTCCTAGAGCACTAGGCCTTTCTTGGCGTAAAATTCCCAGCTGTTAGGAAAACATCAGCATCGTTTTCCTCCTCAGCTACATTTTTAAATACTGCAATGAAAATCCAACTGTAAATTGGTAAAATGGGATCAATGACAAACTCCTGAAATAAAGCTGAAAAAGAATATTGCGCTTTAAGCAAATTGTGGTAAGTCCTGTTTTATTTGGGGGTAATTTCCAACCATTGCTACCAGGATGGATGGACAAGATTCAAGAGGGCAGCAACAGTGGGTCAGAAAAATGAGTCTGTACTGAACTGAGAAATTTCGAGAATCACCTGTTGAAAATCAACCATTTTGATTTAAGAAAGGTATTTTTTGATTTAAGAAAGTTAACTGTGACTATGGCAAAGTGACATGCTTAAACTTGATATTCTCTTAGGGATGAGCAGGCTTTGAAGCTCATAATAAACTTGAAATGGTTCTGTGGAATGTTAAGGCTTAATGTAGATAGTTGTGCCACTGTCATGCCTACACAAAACTATGTCAACCTGGAAATAACTGAATTAACAGCTTCAGGGTATTTAGAATGGAAGGCTTGCTCCTTTTTTTTTTTTTTTTTAAGAATTTTACTTTGAACCACAAGAAGAAGCTGCATTAAGTTTCCAACTTGTTTAGCACAGCTAAAATTAAAATATTTCAGTTTAGTAAGGCATAATGTTCGCCACCCACTTAGTTCATGTTACCTTCACATTATACCATTTTCAAAAAGTATAAACAGAGCAGAGAGAAAAACAATTGCTTTAACATAGACTCATAAATGGAAAAACTATCAGACAGAAAGCACAAAAGTTATTTTATAAAAATTAAGAGCATCTAAAAGAGTATATTTTTATCCTTTATTCTTCACAATGCTCTTTACTTCAATGCTCCTCTTCCCTTGTATTAAAGATATTTTATCAAATTCCCAGTTGAAAGGTTTCTGAAAGTGGTAAGTCACAGCTGTGTTGATGCTGAACTTGAACACAGCATACCAACGTCATTCTGACACATTTACAGATGCTTTGTAACAAGCTGCACCAGTCACTTGAGTTGAAATACCTGACTTATTATAAAACAAACTGGTCTTTTCTCCAGTTCAGCTCTTCTTTGCAGCTTTGGAAGCAAACCAACAGCTTATTATGTTTACATCAGGAATGACTCCCTCTGATTGGTGTCTGATACTGTCCAGTGATGCTGCTCAACAAGGCCCTAGACAGAACCTAGGCACACCTAGGCCCCACTTGCAGATCATTTTAACAAGATGTTCTTGTTTCCTGTTCTCACGAAAATCAATAAGAGGATGACCTTCAATTTGAATTTCAAACCAATTAATTACCTGTTCTCTTGAAAATGTTGATATCTGATTTGCCTGGAGAATTTAAATTATGAATATATTAGATCTTTTAAAGAGCCCCCTCAAAAAATTTAAATAGACATGGAAAACTTCATTTTATACAACATAAATGATATTTATCTGAAGCTTGTATAAAATATTGGTCTTGCCCAAATTAGTATGGGGAAGTTTTCCCCTTGTGGTCCATCTCCTCCTCATGACATCATAATCAATTGCCTGGTAAATTATAGCAATCCCACAAAGATTCAGGGCCAAGAATCACTGCTTAAAGGTGAGATGAAAAGCTTTTTATAGTGGAATTCAGCTTTTCATCTACATTAATGACTGACACAAATCATGGGATTCTTTTCAGAATCTGCAGGCTATATTCTCCCTTTCTTTTTAATTCTAAAATTCATACTTTTTCTACTTTTATTAAAATTCTTTGACAATTTTTTTTGTTTTGATCACACATTTTTCCTTATATGTGGGTCATAATGAGAAAAGCTATACATAAAAACTATCAGCACCAGAAACATATTTACTAAACCTTTATTCAACTGTGAAGGAAAAAAATGAAGAATTTGGTTCATCCCAGTGGGGAATTCCCAAGATAAATGATCACATGCAATGAAACTATTATCTTCATCCATTAAAATATTATCTAAAACAGAGGTTTCTCTCTGGCAGTCGGTAGGCTGAATATAGCCTGCAGATGAGTTTTGTTTGGACCACACACTTTAAAAAATATTTGAAAGGGTTGCCAAGATTTAAAAATCAGGAGATTTCACATAAAAATCTTGATTTCTGGCTTCTCATTTAAGAAGAGAAGAGGAGGGGGCAGGGGAGGTACAAGTTGTTGTTGGATCATCTCACAACACCAGACCTGCATTCCCACCTGGTAACAATTGGCTAGAGCTGAGGAGCTTTCTGGTCCACCACAGACCCCATCAGACTCACTCCACTGGTTTAATTTACCTTACCTCCACACGCCCTTTTAGGCAACTCCTGGTCTTTAAAATGTCACACTACTCCAAAGACAGTTTGTAGAGTTTGTGGAAGAAAAAGAGAGGGGTATCTAGGAAGAGAGATTTAAAAATACACATTTCATGGGCTTAAACGACATAGCAGAATTTCAAAATATAGTTGTTCAATAAAACATAAATGCAAAGTCATTTTTGTAATTAAAATGCTTTAAAAAGTAAATCCAGAATTGATGATCTCATCTTAGTGAATGGTTTGACAAAGATTTACACTGGTTTTCAACCAGTGTTCCAGCCCATGTCAAACTATGGCCCAGATCTACACACCTATATTTTTCCTTTACGTGTTAACACTTCTGCACTTCCTTTCTATAATGATCATTCACTTAAGTGAAAAATGACCCTAATATGAAAATAGAATATATCTTCAAGGTAAATTTTAAAAGTCAACATTCAGAATTCATAAATATTATATTACAGCAAATACATATCTTTTCCAGCACCATATTTATGCCACAATATGATACTTATATATTTAAACTAAAAACACACTATTGCAGGTTGAAATGACTCTCACAATCATGGCATATTTCTTTAAAAATGATTACTACCTAAAAGCAGATGTTTACGACAAAGGCACCATGCATTTCTATTTGCTCTTTTTCTAGGTTCTTTTTTTATGTCTTTATTTTATTTTGAAAGAGACAGACAGTGAGCGGGGAAGGGGCAGAGAGAGAGGGAGACAAAATCTGAAGCAGGCTCCTGGCTCTGAGCTGTCAGCACAGAGCTTGACTGGGCTCAAACCCACAGACTGTGAGATCATGACCTGAGCCAGTAGGTGCTTAACCAACTGAGCCACCCAGGTGCCCCTATTTGCTCTTTTTCTTAACTAAAATGAAGTACAAAAAGAAAATCTTTTATAATTCACTATTTCCAATCAACCACAGCAACACAGTATTTCTACCTATTAGTGGACTTTAACAAATTAAAAGTCCCTATTTTGCAACACAGTATTTCTACCTATTAGTAGACCTTACAAATTAAAAGTGCCCTATTTTAACAAAGGAGAGAAAGTACCTTTTCACTTCATCTAGCTATCTTAACAGGCTGTCTTTGATGTACTGTACAGTAATGTACTAAATAGGCTATGACCAGTCATATTACAACTTATTAAAAAGAGTAAAATTTAAATCAAGTTTAGTATAGTGTTTTTGAAATGATGTTTTACCATTAGTCCACATTCTTCAAAGATTATTTTTTGATTAGGTGTTCCCTTCCTACGTGAGAAGCATTTTTCTTCCATTTTCACCTTAAAAAAGTAACCCTTGGATATATATCAAATCTACTTCACAATCAGACCTTAATCCCCAAAATCTCTTGATTCTTAACAACTTGAACAACTTTAGGTAACAGTTCACAAAACTGTAATGGCCATACTGCATTCCTTAACTCCCAGTTGAAATAGGAAAGGAGAAAATACCACAAATATGAGCTCCATAAGTATAGTCTTAAGCCTGATATCCTCAACAACAATATGATATATTCCTCACAGGAAGTATTTTTCCTTAATATCCATGATGTTTGAAATTTTAGTAATTAGAAGCAGACATCTGGAACTCAATTATTAATAAACTGCTCCCCACTCCTTTTACACCTCTTTTGAAACCATCTCTTAGGGTACTTCTGAAAGAGATGATCCTATGGGACAGCATGTGTTTAAATGTTCACATTATTTTCTTTGAAACATCTTGATATGATCTAAGACTAAACTTACTGTTTCTTCATTAAACAATCAGCTTTACAAAAAAATTAAAACCTCTCAACTGTAAAATGAAAAAATTAGGGGCACCTGGCTGGCTCAGTGGATTAGAACATGTGACTTTCAATCTCAGGGTCATGAGTTTAAGCCCCAAGGTGGGCAAAAAGACTACTTAATAAAATAATAAGAAAATCTAAACATACTAAAAAATGGCAAAAAACTAACACTAAAACAAAAATCCTAGGTAAAGTATAATTTATTACATTCATGTTGATTGATCAACTATAACATTTTAGAAAGAAAGTTTTAGGGAGTGCCTGGGTGGCTCAGTTGGTTAAGCATCCGACCTCAGCTCAGGTCATGATCTCATAGTCCTGAGTTCAAGCCATACATCCCACATCAGGCTCTGTGCTGCTAGCTCAGAGCCTGGAGCCTGCTTTGGATTCTGTATCTCCCCTCTCTCTGTCCCTTCTCCACTCATGCTCTGTCTCAATATCTCAAAAATAAATAAACACTTAAAAAAAAGAAAAGGAAATTTAATGAAAAAACACAGTTAACTCTCACCCATGATGACCAAAGCTTTACACTGGTCTCCTCAGGATCACATCATGGCAGCTGTAAATACATAAAGTAGTTCTAGAAGATTCCTAATTTTGTTATTTTTGTTTGTACTTTATTGTTTTAAGATGAAAAATAGAATATGAGATAATAAGTATTTAATATTATTTAACCTATGGTCTATGAGAATTAAGATACTGTGCTTACTTAACCCCTTCCTTCTTTCTATTAATCACTGATGTCTAGAAAAGGATATCTTGAAATAGACTTTTACACTGAGGCTCACTTCAGCATTCTGCATTTGTTAAAAAAATTTTTTTTAAAAAGAGACCAAAAGTATAGGAATTTTGGCATCTAAAGAACAGTGGTTTTCTCATAACACTAGGAAGGTAGGTTTGACTGGTTGGTTTATTAAGAAATTACTAAAAATAACTATTTGCACAAGTTAAAATAACCAACTTCTCACTTTTACCAAAAGGGTGTTTTTAATATAATGAACATCCAAGCTTCTCTGGTCATGAGAAAACCTGGAATATATTATGCACGCATGAATGTGGCCCAGGATGCAGGATATGAGATGTGCTTGCTATCAACAGATTAACACTTCATTTTCATTACTCTAATCTCACCACAGGCTGTGAACACTCTCTTTTTCTTATTTGAACAACAATGGTGCATGAAAAACCAAGCTGACAGGCAGGCAGGGTTCATTAAATGCATAAGGCTTTTATTCCCATAACATATCTCACCTGTATGAAGCCAGGGTTCAGGCTTCCAGGCTGGCTACTGAAACAAGCTCTCCCATATGTTGGACTTCTAACTCTACCCTTTCCTGCTTAATTTACGATAAATGTCAAAAATTCTTTCATACATTGAGCTCTATCTAGTAGATAATAGGATTGGTAACATATTTTAAGATTTATTCAGCCCCATGATTATGTTCCGAAGTTGCTCAAGAGAACATTAAAAAAAAAAAAAAAGTGGCTAGGAAGGAAAATGATGTGATACTTGAAGTTGGGGCTAACGGCTCTCACCTTGGTATCTCAATCCCAGCTTAGTTTTAACTTGTATGAGGACAACTATAGTTTGTCACTGATTGAAAATAGCAATTTGCAAAGTAAGAATCAATCAAAAGCTATTTCCCAATGAATGACATGAAGCTTCAACAAAAAGCTATGCTAAAGGAACAGAAAAGTTATGGAATGTAAGGAATCATTACAATGAAATTCCTAAAATGGGGAATTCTTTCTAAGAGGGTGAGCCATGCATACCCTCACTGCATCTGAGGCAGCCATTAACAATGCCTCAACAAACCTAGAAATAAGCCACTTAACTTCCACCACCAACCAATGGACAGGTGCACACTTTCTGTGTATCTATGCACCACATATAAATGCACGGTCATGTAACAATATGAATTTTTAATATGTTCCATAGCAATATAGTAAGTCTTAGAGCAGGGCTTTGACTTGGGTTCTTTCTGGTACTCTAACTTTATAACTAAAAAACAAAGAATAGAAGAAGAGCAATATTAGATAAGGCTGCAGACAACCTTGCTGACTCAAGTTAGGTTTTGACATGATGTCAACAAAGAGAATGTGGGCATTCTCACTCAAGGGGTATTTTCAAGAATATGCTCAGTGTATAATTTTTCTCCCGTATCTTTAAAGTGGCCTCCCAGTCGTGTCCACTACGCACTAGCAGTGGCAGAGGGCACAGACGTGGGCAGCTTTCTTTACCTATGCCTGATTAGGTGCCCCAAATAGCCATCCTAATGATTTAAGTCAATGAAATCTTTCTTGCTTAAATTTAGAGAAGAAAAAGAAAACATTATTAAAATACTAATAGAGATTCTCATTTTAGTATTGGTTTTGTTATGTTAAACCAGCTGAAAGTAATTATTTTTGGCATGTAAAATATTCATTATCCTAAAATTTTTCTTTTCAAACTCCCTCCCCCCCACCTCCGTTCAGGTTCTCCGATCATCAAATAGGAGTCCTGAAGAACTGTCTAGAGAAAAAATAGCCACTTAAAAACACCTTAATAAAGTTGAAAAATTCATGACAATCCCACAAAAGCACAGCAGGTAGAAGACTAGAAGCTATGTCTTTCCCATATAGAATGATATTTTTTAATCTTGTCAATTTTAACAATCTCTCTGCCATGTAAGACAATGAGTTAAAATTTATTAAAAACAAAACAGTAGTGAATCCTCCTCATTGTGTTATGTGTACTGGATTTTTTTTAATTGCAATTTCATAATGTCATCCATTAATATGAGCCCTGCCATCATTTTAATTCCTTTTTTAAATGTTTTTTTTTAACTCATATTAACTGCAGTTTGTCTCAAAGAACCATACCTTCCACCTACTGAAGGAAAACCTTTCTTCCTTCTAAGGAAATGCTCTCTTTACAGATAGAAGTCTAACTGTACAAAATGATAAATCCAAGAACTACTTTTTTTTAAAAAAGAAGAAAAATAGAAAAGCAAAATCTCTTCAGCTAAGTACTTTCTTGCACAGGGAGAGGATCAAACTGAGCTGCCTTTCAGCGCCTCTGAATGATAAGCCTGGGCCCCTGGTTACACGTTTTTATCACGCCCTTACTTACAGAACCCTTATGAAGCAAAACTCGGACAGTCTTCCTGTCAGCACTCACACACTGAGGACCACATCTGAGGGTGGCACCCCTTTTCCCATACCTCTGCCGGAATGATAAATTGGCAAAAAGGCCATATTCAGTTTCTGTTACATTTAAGGTGCATTTCAATTCTTTTATTAGGACAAAAAGACTAAGGGAAAGTAAGAAAAACTTTATAAAAGGAGAGATGAGGAAAGTAAAGAATGAAGTGAGAAAGAAATTAGGTCTATGGGAAACGGAAATCGGAAGAAAGAACAGATTAACTATGTATTTAGGTCATTAAGTAAATTGCTGCCAACCAAATAGAAATGAGACTTAAATCAACCCTTCCCCTTCAACAATACACAAACCCTAAAGACAGTAGCAAAATAACACTGCAGTCCAAAAATATTGAGTAAATAAGATGTCAGATATGCTCAAGAGAATCAGTGTTTCAATGAGTAACTTCCTACTGTTCAAGATTATTTTCATTTTCTTAATAGGGAGAAATAAAAAACTGATGGGCTTAATTAAAGAAAAACAAAAGGATATTATTTCGTTGTTAAAGGATCAATTCTTTTTTTTTTAATTGGAATGATGATTAATAAGCTGAGAATCTGATTTCTCAGCTAGCCAGTTTGAGTAATGCGTTGTTGTTCCACCAGCATTTCCATTAAGGAAGACTGTGAATGAAGAAATGATACAGCACTTCCTCCCTTCTCATCTCTGACTCTGGGGCATGAAAGGCTACAAAGAGTGTTTGAAGAGAATGACACTGCACGTTGCCCTCATCCAAATGAACTCCAGTCATATATTTTTTCACCTTAGGGTTTGAATGCTCCACCATGAAATTTGCTAGGCTTCCTATGGGGAACGCAGAAATTAAAAAATGAATCAAGACTTTTTCCTATTCTCTAAACTTTCCTTTTTAAACCTGGGGGAGTGAGAGAGAGCAGTACAGGTCATGCTCAGTGAGATGTAGGTACCGTGGATGTCACAGTCCCGGGCATCATTTTGGGATGTTATCTCGCAAACTTTCTTAGAGCTTGAGTTGCTCAAGAGTGTTTTTTCAATTTATTCTTCTTGCCTATTTACTAGTTTACCTGAAAAGAGAAAGTCCCCTCTTTTACACAATGTTTTGTTTGTATGTCAGAATACAAAATTATTATTCTTGAATTATGCCTCTTTTCCTTTATTTCTCTAAAGCTCAAAAATAGATGTCAAAGTTCCTTGAAAGGGTCTTTGACTTCCTTTCTCCCCCCTCTCCCTTGTCCTTCATTAGATGAAGATCACCAAGCAAAATGTGGAAGCCAGCTGCTTTTCGGGAAATAAAAATGGCATCAGCTTTGGCAGACAGGGGTGAGATCAATCATTTCTTACAATCCCCAATCTTTTGACCAAGGCCTAGAAAAGGGTGGTTATGTAACGGCAAAAACATACTATGAGAGGTACAAAGGTATGAGAGGATTTTCACATGGTGAAGAATTCATTCTATGTACAAAACAAACCAGGCTCCAAATCTCATGTGAAAGAAAATCTTGGAACCATTATATTCTATATTCTTTGGACAATAACAAGCAGGGAGTCCCAGACAAAATTTCTTACTGAAAAAGTCATCTAATGATTTACTCTGTTCTCCCTACCACAAAGTTCCCCACAACACTCTTTGGGGGAAAAAAGAAGTTAATTCTTAGATTAAAACAGTAGGATTCACGTTATGGGCACAAGCTAAAGCAAATTCTAGTTTCTTCTCAAATTCCTTTTGATATATATATTCTAATCAGGACTCCCAAGTTGAGAAAATACCTCTTAGACTGTACAGAGTCATTAACTATTCATGTTCATAAGGAAAATCCTCTCAAAACCCTTGCAGATTGTTGTAAGTGGATGCCCAATATAACTTTAAGCATGTGTAATGTATATAAGGTGGGCAGGAAGAAGCAAAAGGATTTTTGTTTTTCATTGAAGTAGATGACGCCAGCTCACTATCTGTAACAGTCTGTTCCTTTGGAATCAGCTCCCTGTGTCACAACGACCCGGCAAACTTGAATGCTTTCACTATCACTGGAGTCCTTGCAATCCTGCTGTGGCTGTGACCCATTCACTTTTGCCCCAACTTCTCAGAGATGCCTTACTCAGCATCTAATTAGTTAGGGAGGATTTGCCGCGGCTCTTAACCCTGACACAGGAGAGGGAGGATGTGCTGCTGTAGTAGCCCAAATCTGTACTGTCACTACATTAATCATATTTCCATAAAGCCACGCATGAATAATTGGATTTATCACTGAATGTTAAGATATACTCATAAATATAATTATAAAAAATACAATTATGGATAAGGTATCTGCACCTTTAGGGATTTATTTTTCAACTGTGGTTACTCGACTCACCTTATGCATAAGACTTGACAATTAAGCAAATACAGAGTACCAGTTTGCAGTTGACAGACATAAGGGAAAAACAATTTCAAAATGATCACCTACTATGTTGAAATTCCCTAAGTGCACTGTGTTGAAAATAATACTGAAATCGGTGTACAGGTTTTTCACATATACCATATACACATCTGAGAATATTGTGTGGATGCTTTGTTTTCATTAACATGTACAAAACACCACATATAGGACCCTATTACCTTCCCACTGTATTACAAATAGAATGTTAACTGAAGTCTGCATGTTACACAGAGACTTACAAAGTACAGGCCAAAACACAAGCACCTGTCTATGCTACAATTTTTATTTTCACAATTATGCACATATTCCTATTTTAGTGTTACATTATCAGAATGGATGTTGAGAATTATATTTGAATACTTGTCTATAGTTAAAACTTGAAAATGAAGCATATGATCACTGAAATTAGAGAAGGGAACTAAATTGGAGGTAGCAGCCTGGTAATTCAACAGGCTGAAATTACATGCTTCCTAATATAAATATTTTCACATCAAGACCGTAAGTTTGGTCAATTTAAGATGTGATTACCAAAACACACCAACTGTAAGAAGGGGAGTAAAAAGGGAGGGAAAAGTGCAGAAACCTAGGGATGGATGATGCCTGGCAATGAAAGTCATTTTCAAAGACCATTAACTATCAACTGCTTTACTCAGGGCTCTGATTAAATAAGAATATACATCCTATGTTAAAAGCGATGTCTACATGAGCGGATAGAGTTTAGAATAAAAATGTATTGCACAAACAATAAAGAAGAATCAAACCACGATATACAATTAGGCATCTGACTTATAAGAGAGACTGTGTAATGTGCCTTTTAAACTGTTGGTGAATAAACATTTAAATTATTTGGTGGGGGGAGGTAGGAAGTCAGACAAAACCACCATTTCCACTTTAAAATACAGATTCAACAAACTGAAACTGTGTTTGCCTATATGAATAGAAAGAACTAAAAGACTACTGGGAGAAAAATTCATATCAAACATGCTTTTAAATGAATTCCAGCAATGTTATTATATATTTCCTACAATATATTTTATTTATCATTTCTCTGAAATGTGCTAGATTTTATATTAGAAAGAAAGTTTGCTTTACTGTCATATCTCTTGTGAGCAGACACTCTAGTATTAATGTAAATCGTTGATTTAATTTTTAGCTTTCTTGGTTTGCCCCTCACCTACCTAAGAAATGATTTCTCTGGTGATAACTAACACATCATGCTAATGAGAGAATCTAATGCACAATAGAAAAATGTCACTACTAATAATATTTGCATGAAGTTAAATAAAGAAACTGTAAGAGCATGTCAGACAGTTGTTCTTTAATAAGACACAGTTTCACAATGAAATTATGTTGTTAATTTTGTTACATCATTGGGTGAATCCTAAATTACTACATAATGATGCACAGAGTCATTTATAATTCTAACTTAGTATTTCACTTGTGTCTGAAAAGAGACCTTATTAAGGGATCTACATTTTATTTGAAACAGGTTAAATACACCTCACCAATAATAAAAGGTAAATGCCTCTAATAATGTGTAAAACATGGGCTGGAGCCATTTACCTGTTACGGTTTCATGTCTGAAAAGATTTCAAAATATATTAGACTATTGCATTCCTTGAAATAGCTACAAAGAATTTTATTTGATAGTCTCTCAAGTGCACAAAATATTTATAAAAATAGAAAAATCACCTTTTAAAACCTGATTAAGAAAAAAACTTCTAAAAGCAGGCCTTATTTTCTGCTTTTAACAAACCTTAACGAGGTTAAAATGAGCAAATAACATTCTAGATTCTAGGAGATTAGCACAGAAGATGAGCAAAGGGTTTCTGGTCATTCTCGACCTGTCACTGATCAAAGTAACGCAAAAAAGAACTTCCTTTACAAAAGTCAAGAGTCATGCCCTTTAAGATTATCAAATATTTGTATGGAAAAAAATTATCCTTTTTGAAAAAGTCACACTTAAACATGGGAAACATGCAGAAAGGCAGGAAAATGTGGCAAAATTATCGTATGTTGAACTTAAGGGAAACATACTTAATTCCACCAAATCTAAATTGGCTTCAGCTTGTGATGTCTTTTAGTAGTAGACAGACTGACAGATTTACATATAAGCAGATCCAACTTTGCTCATACAAAGTCTTACGAAGGGATCTACATTTTATTTGAAACAAATAAAGAGACAAGACAAAGAATTTTATAGCCCTACTTTCTAATTTACCTGTATAAGACAAAAATCTAGATTACTGAATTTCAGTATTCTTATTCATGAAATATTTCCCACTACAAGTTTTGCTCTAGTTAAATAATATTGGTAGTTAATTTTCTGTAGCTCAGTTTTGAAAATTGCTAGTCAGTCTTTTCTAATATTTAAAATGATCAGGTAAATCTTATAGTTTTTATATTACTACAGAAAACTTTGAAATAAAAGAGTATGTCCAAACAATTTTATTCATGAGTTAAATCAATTTTTTCTTAGAAATTAAAATAATCACAATATACAAAAACCTCTTTATACAGAATTCTGCATACCTGCTTACACTGGACAACTTTTACCTGTAGTAAAACAAAAGGTGGCTTAAGGTGTGTACTGAAACCAGTATTCCTTGAAACTGTTGGCTTCAAGAAATATCATTCCAAGAAAACTGTCTTTGCTGCATGCACAAGCGCACGCTCTCGCGCGAACACACACACACACTCCAAATCATCATTGCTGATGAATTACAGGTACAGAAAATAAACATATTAAACATGAATACAGCACATATATTTTTAGATCTACATAGTTTAAATTTAAGTTTACATAATATTTACTTGAACTAAAATGTTTTTATCCTGAAGGAGAAAAAAATATGTAAACTCATACACTCTTTACATGCTTTCCAAAAACGAACAGGAGGGTAAACATTTAGTAACCACGTCAGGAAAGAAAAGGGGGGGAGGGGAGTCACTAACTACATTGAAATCAACAAATAAAAATACATACACACACACACACACACACACACACACACGTAGAATTAAATCACACTTTTTAATTATGTTTTTCCTTTTATTTTACTACTCTGTTTAGTAAATGGTATAATATTACAAAGTTTTATATAGCTTTCATTATGCATAAATTACCTCCCTATATTTCTACTCTTTTCATATAGTCAACTGATGCTAAGACACATATACATGCACACAGGTAGAGACAAAATAGACCTGTATCCACAAAGTCAAATAACTGGATCAAAGACATCATAATAACTTAGCTGTACAAGTTTCTTTCTCTCAGTGATTTCAAATTATTTTCCTAATTCTGATCAATCATTTATATAATTTACTTTTATTTGTTTTTTATCTAAAATATTTTCTATGACTTAAAGTCTCCTTAGATTCAAATCTACTTGGAAATGGGCTAGTGCCAAAGAAGCAATCTAACACCATCTATGTGGTTCAATGGCCATTTATCAATTGATCATTATCTCTATCTGGTTTTATTAACTCTTTTCTAGCTAGAGGGAGATCTAGCTTCCCTTCACACCACACACACCCACCCAGCACCCACACACACACATACACACTTGACCTCCCCTACCACAAGGAAAACCCTACATGTGACATCTAATTTTTAAAGTGCGGCACAAGTTGCTTTTTCCTAAAGTCAGTGAAAACAGTGTTTGTTCCAACTAAGGAGAGAGCCACCCAGGCAGGGATGTGCCATAGAAACACACCTCTCAAGGCACTCTACAATGACAAGCAGTATCTCTGGGAGGAAATGAACTTTTTAACTTGGAAGAATGGGAAATGGCTCATAAAGAGTTGCTTATTGGGTTTATGTTGATTGCATTTAAATCCCAGCTTACCGTATCAGCAGTAATCAGGGTCCCTCTACAGGATATGTCAAAATACACCTTATTCAAATGCATGTATCCTATCTAGAAAGGCATGATAAAACTGTTCTCTAAACGATACAAAATCCTGGCTCTGAGCACTGGCTTTTGCAGATGTTCCTCTAAACTTCTGGTAGTTTATAGCCTACCAAATTGTTTTCTTTCCTTCATTATCAATGCTCTAAAAATCTAATCAACTCAATAAAGTATTTAATTCTCATGAACTCTTGCAAGCAAATCAGGTGTTAGAAAAAGAAAGCAACTGCAATATATATTTTTTTAAATGAGTGGAAGAGTACTAATTTGTTAACTACCGTCTATTTAAAATCCAAGTGTATTTGCCAGTAGTAGTTTCGTGCTGTGTGGATGACACTATCATGCTAACTCTTGCATTGTGTAGGTTTGGTGTAGTCTTTTGAAAAGCAAGACGTGTCTTGGAGGGAGGCACCAGGGAACTTCCCTCCCTCGCTTGAGCACAGTCCAAGATGAAAGTTTCTGGGTTGTTTCCCTTCGCTTCCTCTCACTCTCGCTCCCCCTCGGAGCGCAGAGCCAGCAATTGTGCAAGAAGAGCCGGGTGTGCAGGGCGCGTATCACCAAGCGCATGGTACGAGCCGCCGACTCCGGTGATTAATTATCAGTTGCTGCCGGCCTCGCACTAACACGTCGGCTTTCCGGGCAGAGCCAGCACACCCAAGCGCCGGCAGCGCGGCCCGGACCGAGCAGCGGCTCTGGGGAGGACGCCGCGGCTGCGCCCGAGTGTGAGTGCGCCGGCCAGCGGGGCGGGTGGGCGGACGGGCGGGTGTGCGGGAGCCG
>NC_043712.1:50896085-50926206 GCF_006229205.1 Suricata suricatta | reverse complement strand
GCGTATCACCAAGCGCTTGGGTGTGCTGGCTCTGGGGAGGACGCCGCGGCTGCGCCCGAGTGTGAGTGCGCCGGCCAGCGGGGCGGGTGGGCGGACGGGCGGGTGTGCGGGAGCCGAGCCGGCGCCGGCGGGAGCGCAGGGGCGACCGCGGAGGCAGACGGGCGGGAACGCGGCCGCGACCGGTGCAGGGGAGCTGGGACCAGCCGGCATGGCCCACCACACACGCCGCCACCGCTGCCGCCTCCTCCGCGACCCTCGGCGCTGGCAGCGATTCCTGCACAGCCTCCTCTCCGCAGGTCGAGTCGAGCTGCTTCCAGCCCGTGAATTGGGTCGGGCTGTAGAGAGGGGCCCCTACATTTTATGGCTGTTTGGTTGGAGAACCTACTCCGAGACAGCAGACACTTTGATGAAGTGATTAATACAGATATAAAGATACATTTGTTGGTTGGTGGCTTTTTTTTTTTTAATTTTAAACAGAAAACGAAGAAATAAAGTCTTCCCATGACCCAGGCTATCCTGTGAAACTTTGCAACGAATGCCTTTGCTTTCTTTTACTTCAGTATCCTTTCCCCTTTTTCTTTTAAGGAGCCCTCAGGGAAACCATGAAGTAACCCTGCACATTCCAAGACCACAGTTATGACAAAACTGAGCCTAACTGTGGAGTGATCAAATTTTTAAAATGGTTAGAAAGAAAAGTAGCAGAAACAAAAGTACACAAGTATAACAATTCAAGGTTTAAAAAAAAAAATAAAGAAACTTACCTGTTGGGACATTCTGAATAAGAGGTTAGTATCAGCGTTTTGCCATGTCCCCATGAACCCTGGTTCAGCCGTAGTCGTTCTGGTTCCGAACTGCATGGAGTTGTCAGTACAGGAGTCTCTTAAAGTCAAGTCTCTTGCCCTCTTTGGCTCTCTGTCTCTCTGTGTCTCTCTTTCTCTCACATCCACTTCTGCCTCTTCTGACTGAAAAGTGAAGGTGGATTTTTTGAGCCTCTTGGCAGCCAGTAGCAGGAGTGTAGTGTAGTTAAGAAGCTGGCTGAACTGTGCATTTCATTTGGGAAGGGGGAGATTTGGGGGAGGGAGGGGGTCAGAGCTTCTTTCGCACCTTCTGCACAGATACCCCTATCATTTATGCATAGATTGTGACTCCCCGAGCTTGCCTTCACTCGGTTTAACAGCTGCCTGTCAGGTGTGCAGGCAGCACTGGAGACCCAACCATCAGCTTCAAACTCTCAGCCACTGCGTGTCATTGGATAGCAGAGCTAAGAGTCAACTGCACTGTTCCACTGTCAGGCACCAAATGACACCCTGCACTAACCCCTCTCCAAACACACAGATAGATACACACTTATGCATACTCCAAGCAGCACCATGATCAGGGATGGCACATGAGGTGAGAAGCTGAGGCCCTTCCCAGGGAAATTTTCCCAACAATGCTTTTAAGTATAACATGCAATATCTGACATCAGACTTTACTTTTAACATTTGTAAACTGCTCTGCTTAAACATTTTTCCTAATTATACTGAAGAAAAAAATATTCAGTGGTGAGAGAATGTTGAGTTGGCTCAGTTGTCTAAATGTTAGCTCCTAAAAGTCATATAGTATATGCGGGGGTGTTTATAACCACATATAAACTCGTAGAGAAAATAATGTACATAGAAACTTGACCTTCCACTCTGAAAAGTAAATAAATAAACCTAGCAGTTTTTTGAACATAGAAGACATAAACACTTGCAAAATAAATATACTATTTAATATCTAATTCCTCTGGTCATTAATTACTAAACTGAATGTTAAGTAATAAGAAATAAAATGGCAAGGACAAAAGGGTACCTTTTCTTAAAGCTCACAAACAGAAAAAAAATCCTTTGTTAAAGTTCCTGGATAAAGCATCTACAGTATCCTTTCAAATCATAAAAAAGAAAAAGATGAAGAAGAAAAGCCTGTCCCATTTCAGGGAAAAAGTAATGAATATATAAAAATTCCATTTTTCATTCAAGATCTCTATGGAAAATTCTATAATGCATGCCTGATGAAATATAACCTGAAGAGCATGTTGTATTTTTAATTAAACCAGTTTTAAAACAAAACATCTATTTATTAGTGTTTATCTTATTTATGGAAAAGCAAAACTGAAGAAAATGCACTGTACATTAACAGTAACTTCGAAATGGAAAGCTAAATTCATGTCATCTCATAAAAGTAGTCAGCAGGAAAAAGCCATCCTTCCTAAACTTAAAATGTAAGGAACATTAATCTTCAACCACCTACAAATATCGAGGACAAATGTACCACTCTCCTTGCTCCTTCTTAACTCAAGAATAACAATAAACCTTACTCTCTGAAACAACAAAAGAAACAGAAAAGAGCTTCAATGGCAGCTCTGTGTCATTAGTGGACAATGAGAAAAGATGAGAAACCGTACACTATGTTGACACAAATGTGCCTTCCCCTCTAGAACCGACATCTCCTGAAAGCTTTTCTGTTAAACTTCCCTCCGGTTCACCACCATTAAGCACAAAAAAGTCTCAAAAGCAGCAAATTCAATATCTGAGAAGAAACAAACAAGGACCCAAAGAATTGTTGCCTTAAAATATATGAAGTCCACCTGTGGTCAATAAAAATATTCTTGAGGGGGGAGGGCAGGAAAAGCCCCTATGAGTCAATTGTCAACAGTGACTGTACCTTTACAGCTAGCTATTACCCACTTAAACTCCCTCTAAAATTTGCTAGCCTCTTGATTTCTGAAGTGGCACTCAGTGCCTCAGTCAAGCTGCCTGCTCAGCTCCTGACCTTCCCACTAATGGCTGTTATTTGTGGGAGGCTTAAGGACACTGTCAATAGCAAGCTTCCTCCTCGCTCCTCCTCGCAGGCTCTGTTGTATCGCTTTGCCTGCGTGTTCTGTGTTCTCTCTCGCCTGCCTCTTGCTCTCCAGCTCTCCCCACTCACTCCTCCTCCTTCCTTCCTCTCTCCTTCACTCCCTCTTCCTCTTCTTCCAGCCCCCACCTCTTTCTTTCAGTCCTGTAGTCCTCTTCTTTCCCAGGTATCATTCCCCCCCTTCCAAACACACACACACACACACACACCACAAAAATCAACTGGCATGCAGCAGCAAGCACCTGCAGTAATAGACTCTTTTATTAAAACTGTTATTCTGCAAGACTTGAAATTCCCCACGGACCGGGCCATGTCAAAGCCGATATAATTAACTAGAGGCTCAGCAACGGATCAATTACCAGACAAGCAAGTGATAGTGAAATCAATGAAAGATCATCAGCCACATTATCAGTGTTGCAACTCATTAGGGCAAAACTGAGAAATGTGCTCAAAGCGAGCCCAAGCAAGGTGGCATTACAAAACAAAGGGCTAATTTGGAGACCCTGCTGTGAACAATCTGTAACAGAATTAGCCTTTTTTCCCCCTAAACTGCACAGCTCCGTAACTAAATGTGACAGACTGAGAGAAGCAGTTTATTAAGACACCAACCCCAAGTTTATTTAGTTCATAAACTCTCTCCTAGAAAATCAATACAGTCTGTACAGGGTTATTAGGCTGACTAGCTAATACATCCAAATCTGGTCTGCCCAGCCAGCAGTCTTCTGACAAAATGCTACCCAGTGTAGGCAAACTGAGCTCTTTCAGATATAAAGGTTTGAGGTTGCTCTAGATGAAACAAGTCTGCAATGTAAGTAGGACCTGCATATTACTGCCAAGGCACAAGCCTCAAAAGCACCAGGATACCCTTCGAAGGTTTAAAGTTTTTCACACCAAATCTATCATACAGGACTGCAGCTGCTAAATGGATTACATCACACAAAATTTTAACTGGTTTTTAAGACTAGTTTACAAAGAGGACAAACTTTACTACAATAAAAGATATCAGTTAACACAGAGACCTAACAATAAATGAGTAAACTAAAATGAAACCTTAAGCGTATATGCATGCTATGTTTTACAGATTTTAAGTTTCAAATATTCACTTTTACATCAAGTTTTGAAAATACAAATTAGACTCCTCTAGAAATCCCCAAAATACATGATTTGAACTTGCCACTCACTGCCACATATAAACACAGCATTCGGACTCTTTGATCTTGGGCTAATTTTCTATCTAGCAAGAAGAGCACAGGTACCAAAAATAAACCTGCAAGGCACAAAGAGGACTTCTAAGTTTGTTCATTGGCTATATAGTCTGTAGATTATGGAACAGCTATCTGGAATCATTTGTATTAAAGTTAATTTAAGGCTGGGGGTGTGGAGGTAGGCATCATTTCCACAGTAATTGCTTCTTACTGCCCTGATTCCATGTATTTCCAGTTAAAGAACTACAAATACTAAAGGCTATGAGCTGGCTTTCCCACAACTCCTGATCATGAGAGATGGAGTGTGGAACTTAAGAATACACCAACTAGGTCTAAATGGCACCCAAATTATTAAAGACACTATGGAAATGTGAACATCTCTATCATATAACATCACATAGCAGATACATACTTGCAAAAAGGAAGAAACTCAATGCAGTTTACAATGTTAAAAGAAACTGGAGAACTGAAGGAAAAAACAAAAAGACAACAATTTTTAGAAGTGATTTCTGATGTTTATGTTGTTTTAACATTTTAAATGTTCCAAGAAAAGGATTATACTATTAACATGACTTTAGTATACTGGGTCTAAGACACTAAATCTTAAACTTCAAAATGAAAGTCCTTATTTTCACAGGACTTTATTAAAATCCAGTTTATAAACTGCTGTAAACATTTTTCCTCTAATTTTTGAGCTGTTACCTTATTAAGCATTTCATAGATCACGTTTTTGAGTAATCTGTAAAAAGTTAGATATATATATTTTAAACCTATACTAAAGATGTCAATGTTTTAGATAGTAATTAAAAGTTGTAATTACAGAGAAACTGTATTTTTAAAACCTTCTTGCATATAACTACATACTGTGCATGTACACTCAATGAGATCCAATTAGTTGCAAAGAATTTGCATTTCAGTTAGTATGGGATAACAAGACTATAGGGAGGCACAATGCAATTCCACCAACAGAGTAAGAAAGTGTGTTCTTTCTTGTTAGCTCTGTAAGCAATAATTCCCACAACTGACTGTTTAAAATGTTACTGATCTTTTCAATATTTGGGTACTGAGGTAGATTTAAGTTCTTCTCTCCATTAAAAAAACAATCACAAGTTGGTGCAAATATCAGCCACGTGAATACTTGAAGAAACAAATGAACAAAGGATTTTGCTTTGCATGTATATTTGTGGGGATTTTTTTTTTGGTGTGAGGATATTGCATACGTTTTCTTTTTTTCTTAATACTTGCTGATAATTTCTATAAAAGCATATTGTTTTTTTAAAATAAGTTCTATAACTGGAGAACAGGGAACCCTCACTGAGACAACTATATGTAAATATATATGGTTTTGTGATACAGCATGTATTTAGTACACTGAGAAAGTATTCAAGGATTTTCATTTTTTTCGAGTTATGTTTCCAAGTATCTAAATCCTGAGCAAATATAAAAAAAAGTGTATATAATTTATATACACAGTATAACAAGCATCTCTAGGACTTCTGCTGGTTCACAGAACAATACCTGTAATTCCCTGGGTTCAGTTCAGCAGCTGTTAACAGATTCTGTAATCTGTAATGACAGTAAACTGGTCTTTGCTCTTCTTTTATTCACTATTCATTTTCAAGGCCTGGTTAAGTACAGAGCTGGGTTAAAGATCAGTGGTTTTTCATGTGACACATGCTGGTATTCATCTAATGGCTTGTCAAGACAAAACTGTCCCTGTTCTTGCCAAAATAATAAAAATGACGCTCCACATCGCATGACAATCAGCACTTCCTTATGGCAAAACAACTCAAGCTTTTGTAGTTCATTTACTTTATAGAAAAAGTATTTTAATAACTGGCTATCTGATCCTATATGTGGAATTATGTTGCCATTCTCAAAGGAGACTTTTTAAATGTTATATATGGCCTCTCTTAACTCTATTTTTCTTTAAATGTTTTATTTATTTTTGATACAGAGAGAGACAGAGCATGAGAGGGGGAGGGTCAGAGAGAGAAGGAGACACAGAACCAGAAACAGGCTCCAGGCTCTGAACTAGCTGTCAGCACAGAGCCTGACGCGGGGCTCGAACCCACGAACGTGAGATCTGACCTGAGCCGAAGTCGGAGGCTTAGCCAGCTGAGCCACCCAGGCGCCCCTGGCCTCTCTTAACTCTAAAGCAACATGTAAACTAGTTTCTGATCAAATCAGGCTTTACTATATAAAAATAAGGCTGAAGCTACAAATTTGTATGACATTAAGGAATATAACTTAATATATGCAAATCATGCAGAAGGAGCAGGCTGGGCCCAGTCACAGAGGTGAGGGGAACCAACTGAGGAAATGTCATTTTTCTTGAGAACAAAGTATGGGACTTGCTTTGCAACATCTGTTGGGCTGTGTGAAATGTTAACAGATGTCTTAAGTGAAAAAAGGAAAAGGAATTAATAAAGGAAACCCCCTCTGAACAGATAATCCACCCAAATTTCCATATTCCTAAGGAAAAAAGTTGACAGCAACCTTTTTCCCTTGTGAAACCTGCCATCCCTACTTTATTGTGTAAAGTTTCATTTTCTACATGAAGGGATAAAACTTTTTGACTCACTAAAAAGGAAAGAATAGAGAAAAAGTAAAACTAACAATAATTTCAACTGAGGCTTTCCCTTTGTGAGTAATTATATCATAATCTAAGCTGCCTCTTTTCCCTTGAGTCAGATATATAATTTGATGGGAGGACAGTGAAAAGTTCACCCCCCCCCAAAAAAAACCGCACAGAACGATGAAATATTATCCTGCTGTGCCTGCATGTTGGAGGAAAGGACAGAAGAGAAATTAAAGAGTACCTCTTATGGAAGCCTCTTAAGGTAGAGTTCTAATACACATTAAGATGTCCATCTTCACAATTAGGACTCACATATCATTTATACCTACATCCCTGCACTTTCAACTAGTTCCTACTTTCCATTCCTAGCCTTATAAGAGGTAAAACACCCCTCTTTCAACAGCTAAGTGTTCTAAAGCAGTATAATCTAATGATCATGAAGAAAACTTCTGGAATATACTAGTTGGTTCCTGGTATTTCAATCTTAAGAAAACTAGAAAACTTTTCTTTCTTACAAGTGAACAGTTTCCATTCATGTTTCAAATTATTAGATGATCTAGCCAAACATGAAGGCTAGCATGCCTTCATGCTAAGGTAGCAGCCTTTAATCCAGGTTAAAAATATGATCATACATGCCAACTACCGAATCTAATCTAGTACCCGCTTATATGTTCTATAAATCTTCCTCTTTAGAGCTATCTACTCTATTGCTTATGCTCTTAAAAACTAAGGACATAAATTTGGGTTAACAGTTCATGGATTAACTAGTTCAAATCCTTAATTGCAATTAAGGATCTGCGAGATTCTGATGAAGGAAGTAAAGTACTGTTTTGTTATCTCTGATGGCCAGTCTCAATCTCTCCCTCCTCTATGAAGAGTTTGCTTTAAAACTGTACATGTTACTTCGTGTTTACAATTATAACTTCTCCAAATGGCTCCTGGCAGCCTGGGTTGGGCATTTCAACATATAGAAACCTCAGCCAGAATAGCCTGAAGATTTCAGGGGACAAGATCATGGTCCAAATTGTAAATAAGACATTCAGGCATGCCTTTGGTTTTTGATTTGTTTTCGGCCAAAAGCATTTTGGGTGCTAATTACTCTGGTGTTTACTCACAGAAATACCACATCAGAGCATATGACAAAAAGAAGATAATAATAAGTGCTGTACCAAAAAGAAAATTGATCATTTACACCGAGGGAGAAAGCTTGTGAACTGAAAACATCATTATGTGACCTCAGACCGAGAGGAAAGCACGCCTAAGAAAAATATGAATATGACCCAAGTTTAAATCACTTTGAACGGTGGCACAAACATCCCCTTTAAGCAAACAACACCTAAAAGCTTCATCTTTTTTTCTTTTTTATTATTGCAAAAGGGAGAAACTACTCTGGTTGACACTTGTCTCTGTACCAACTAGAGCAATCAATGTGATACAGCATCTGCTGACAGCCTAATCAGGGGCTCAATTTCAGAAAAACACATCAAGGACATATCCAAATGCCATAATCCCTTGATCACTATGAAAAATTTAAAAATTAAAAGATTTGGGTAGGGTGTGGTAGATGAGGTAGTTTATAACATATTAGGGAAATGATGAGTACTTACAATCAAGATATTTGCAAATGTAAAAGCATTTTGAGGTAAGCACAAATCTTAAACTTCCAAAAGATCAAACATATTACCTATCCTGTTTGGGTCTGAAAACAAAAAAGTAACTTCATATATCTTCTTTCAGGTCAAACACTGGCAATGGCTTCTTTCTGCCATAAGCTAAAGTCAATGTTCTATGAGAAAATCTTCTAGAGGAAATAACTAGTGATGTGTTTCCTTAAATGAGTACTAAAAACAGGTTGGGAACATCCCGTGGGGTATTACCTCTGTATGACCATGAAAAGTTGCAAGGAATGCAAAGAGAGTATTAATTTATTTTATTTCCTTCTAAAGTCTGTGGACAGGGAAGCTTGCAGCCACACTGAAGATGTCATAATAATAGTTTAAATTACTGTCATAATAATAGTTTAAATTCTCAGGAAGACTCAAAGATACCCAGGAAATCCATCACTGCTTTTTATAGTTATCACAGAAAAAAAAAAGCAACTCTATTGATGATACCCACTTATATGAAATTCAAAAACCTAGAAAACAAATTTAAAAAGTTAAATACCAATATATACCTGAAGTTCCAAAATCTTTGTAAAACCACAGACTATGTTATATCCATATACATTTAAATAGAAACATGTTGAAATAAATGAGTGAACCTGGAAATGGTTTCCAAACTAAGAAAGCCAGAAGATGTCAGAAACTCAATAGAACAAGTTAAAAGTAGGAACAGGGTCTTAAGTCTGAAGAGTGCTGACCTTTGGTGAGAGTAGTGGCTCCAAAAGGCACAACAACAGCTTCTAAGGTACAGGTTATATTCTGTATCTCTACCTACTTTGTGACTCTGGGTAGGGTCACTTAGCAAAAACCCATCAAGTTATATACACTTATGATTTGCACACTTTTTCTGAATGCATGTTATACTTCACTTCTAAAAGTTTACTACTGCTACTGTTAACGGTACTACTATTAAAAATAACAATAACAACAGATTAAAACTATAGTAAAGAAAGAAAAGGAAGAAAATAGAATAACATGGGAAGAAAAAGAGAAGAGATTAAAGCCATCAGGTAATTTATCACAGCCAAAAATTAGTCAAATAACTGCTATTAATACTGTTTGCAACAGTTTCTTTAGAGGTAAGAAGCATTAGAAATCAAGTAAATATCTGAGTTTCACAGAATGAGGAGGCATGTGAAAGGCAGTAATAGGGTGGAAGAAAGAATTCGGTGAGAGATACCTTAACCAGGCAGTACAAGAATGTGAGTGTATCCAAACAGCTTAAATGGAAAAGAACATCATATAAAAACACAGGATCCTGAATTGTGCTTATAGCTCGGTTCTTTGAGATTGTCCTATGATCTATAATTATGACTATTTGGGGGTAATTTGGGGTGAGCACAGTGTACCTGTTGAGAGACTGGGAAGGAAATTACATATACCCTGCAAATAGTATTATTTGGAGACATACAGTATATCAAGGCAGGTTTGTTTGGCTTTTTTAAACTGCAAATATAGCTTAATCCTCTGACCACCCAAACACATTTTAAGCATTTTTAGAGTCCAAGGCTGACAGCAGCTAACCAGTAAATAAACAAACCCTAGGGAGAATGGAAGTAACAAAGTGGGAACAGGTGAATAATTTGCTAATTGATAAGGGATACACTTCTGCCCTCATGAGCTCAGTTTCTTGCTTTTTCTTCCATTTATTATAAAGAAGGACATTTTAAACATTTTTAGTCATTGCTAGAGAATACTGATCAAAGCTCTACTTGCCAAGTACAGGAAAGTGTAGGGAACATGAAAATTAAGGTGCAGTTCTTGCTAGGTTCTTATGCCTGGGTAAACTGGTGTACAATCTAGTACAGAAGATAAGTCATGTACTAAAACAACCTTAGTAAAACAGAATGTGATAAGAGAAGCAGCAGCAGAATCCTAGATGATTTGGAGAAGGAGATTCCTTCCAGCTGGTGTGGTAAGAGATAGTTTCTAAGCAGTATTTCTGCTGAAACTGAAGAACCAATAATATTCCTAGAGAAGTGATCCAATTTGCCTTGAAGATAAGGTAGGATTTGTGTAGCGCAATGATGAATGAAAGCAACAGACTGGTCAATAGGAACTATTATTACTGGAAGGGTCTTAGGCTCCACTGTAAAGAGTTGCTATTTATCCTGTTATCCACCAAGAGTCAAAACTGCTGAAAGCTTCTCAACAGCAGCATGGTATGATCATTACTGTATACACTAAGAAGATTTATCTGGCAACAGAATGACAGACAGACTGAAATGTGAAAAGACAGAAGCAAAGACACCAATTAGGAAGCTATTATAATAATCTGGGTAAAATGATTACAAGCATTAGAGGAAAAAAAAAAAAGAGAGCAGATACAATGTGGAGATAAAACCCAGGGGACAAGAATGACTGATAAAATGTGGGTAACAAATGAGAACAGTCAAAGATGACACTAACACTCCAATATTCTATGCATGGGAAATGGTAGCAGAATCAAAAGAAATGGGGATGATCTAGCTTGTGGAAAGCTGAGTTAGAGCTCTGTTAGGGGAAACAGGATATCAAACTAGTGACAAAGCAACAAGAAATGTTCAGAAAACAGACTGACACTAGAGTTATCAGATCTAGAGCCATCTACAGAGAAACAACACTAAAGGTAAACCAAGCCCAAGGTCAGCATTTTGGGGGACATGAATGGTTCCTGGGGAAGACGAAGGAAGAAGCATTAACAAGGGCATTTTGGGGGACATGAATGGTTCCTGGGGAAGACGAAGGAAGAAGCATTAACAAGGGCATTGTGATTGTCCAATACTCTGAATGACAAGAAGTCTGAGTTTAAAGTAGGATGGTCAGAGTTTTAAATTTCTAAAAAAAAAAAAAAAAAAAAATGCTATTTTTAGAGTAAAACGAAGGGGATAATAAATACCAAAATCAGAATAATGCTGGAACATGGGGGTGGGTATTGGATAGAGGGTATGGTAACCTGGGGCATGACATGTATTTTTACATGCTAGGTTCTTATGCCTGGGTAAACTGGTGTTCATTGTACCATTCCTCTTGATATATTTGTGGTTGCAATATTTCATAATTATATTTTGTGTCCCAAGAGAAAGCTCTTAACGGGCAAATAGGTATGAAAGTTACAGAATCTGGATCGTAAAGGAGTTAAGAAGTAAGCAAATTATAAAGACAAGGAGGCAGAAAAGCAAAACATTCTCTGGAGAAATTCTGCAACACAAGCAAGTAAAGTTAAAAAAAAAAAAAAAAGGTGGTCTGAAAAGTTTGCAGGGCCTGGGAGAAGCTGTGTTAGTGTGTTGACGGTTTGTTACTCATTACAGGGAAAAAAGAGTGTATCATAGGCAAAGGGGACAAAGCTACTAGAGAAAAGGATATTGAAGATCTAAGCCAGAGGGAAAATGATATAAAAGGGTCCTAGGAGAGAATGTGATCAAGACCTCAAATGAAAAGGGTGCCCCTGAAGGGAGAGGGAAAAAAATTTTTTTCAGATACCAAAGATAAGAGATATAAAAAAAATTCCCGGGGTTAAAAAAATCTATGTATTGAGACTGCTTGAGTTGGAAAGCACAAGCACAAGCCAATTTACTGCCCATCTCCCCAACTAAACTCTACATTTGTTGAAAAGGAAAGAGTTTTATCTATCTTTGGTAATCCAGGGCCTACCGCAGTGCTTAACACACAGTAAATGCTCAATAAATGACAGCTGCACAAAAGAAGTGCTCATCTCAGAAAACACTGACAGGATAAATCAAAGACCAGAAGGTAGGCAGGGTTTGGTCCAGTTGGAGAGGATAAAATGAAACTGAATTAATGAGAAATGAATAAAAGAAATGGCAAACAGAAAAAAGACTCAGCCTTGGCTCCCAAAAAATCTTGAGAAATTACAAGCAAGCAGACTGAATTCAAGAAATGTAGTTCAGATTTTCCACTTTGGGAAGAATACTTAGAACCAACCAGGAAGGAGTTCTTTTTTTTTTTTTTTAACCTGCATGGAAGTCTAATGCGTAACTGACTGAGCCACCTAAGCACCCCCAGGAAGGATGTTTTAACTCAAAATTGATAAATGCCTTGCTCCAAAACATACACACTATAGGCCACAGGACATTGTAAATCACTGCCCTTATAAGGCATTCCTTTAGCACATAGTTCTTATAAAGTAAAACAGAGAACGAATATTTGGATGCAATTATTTAATACTTTACTTAGATGTCCTCTTATTCTAAATGTTTACTATGTAGTGTTTTTAAAATGTCTATACATGTATTCCTGACTAATGAAATTCCCCAAAGCAAACAAAAACCGAAAATCTTTATCCTATGTCACATATGTGATTTGCATGAAGGAGCAGGAGATGTGGAAGAATGTCACTTCATTAACAAACAAGACAATGCTGAGGAGAGCTAAGCTCCACTCCTTACTGCCTGGTTCTTATCTCCGAGACTGCAATCGTGGTCCAAAGTCACACCAACCCTCTGCACAATTAGTGAGGGCTGCATTAGCAGAACTGGGCACTCTCAGTCCAGGATCCCTCTAGAGAGTAGGGAAATGATGAGTTCCATCACCTGGCCAACATCAGCAATCGCCAAACAGTCACCTCAGGGACTCGGACAAAGACATTCATCTGCTGTGCTGGCAACCACTACAGCCTGCCTACTACCTAACAGAGTCCTCTCTGCAAGGACCACTGTCTAAGTGACCTGTCATAGAGCTTTATAAAGCAGCATTAATACTGTGGGCCAAAATGAGATTGATCTTTGAGCTTCGTGGTCTCCTGTTGTCAACGGTGCATTATAAAACCAATACTAAATACTTTATAAACAGGTCTCCCTACAGTGTATTAGAAAAACAGTGCATATTTCATGCCCCATAGTTAGGTAGCCACATATCCATCAGACTAATAAATTATTTACTAGGAGCTCAGAAGTGCAATAAGAGTCAATAAACTAACTTCTGAATACTTATAAACTACTATTTCACTAGAAATTGTACCTGAATGAGAAAACTAGCACATTAACTGTATGGGGGAATGGAAATATCCAGCTCTCTGAAGTGTACCATTAGAAGGAAGCACAGGGCTTCTGGGTGAAAAGAGACACAAATTCTGTGCCCTGAAGAGTCTTGGTGACTGAATTTACAGAGAACACAACCCAACTCTATCTCATTTCCTTTCTCTTTTATATAGTTTTCTCTAATCCTACCAACCCTGGAGATAGCTCAGGAAAATAAAAATTGGTGGAAACATTTAAAACATGCCCTGAATCATGCCAGATGACATGCACCATTAATGGTTTGCACTTGACATCTCCAAAGAAACTATACAATGGTTTAAGTGTACAAGATTTCTGCTACATGTATGGCATGGAACCAAACATTTATAAATCTAATGTTTAGTGTAGCATTTTTTTTTCTTTTTCAGTTAAAGCTCCCAAGACCATAGACAACCTATGTATGATACAGTCTTGATGCCCAAACTAACATCATCAAGTACCTCTTTCCTGGTTTTACCCCTTTGGAAAAGGACTTTCTGTTCAAGAATGTATTTCAGTCCTTCATTAAGGAATTCTTCAGCTGGGAGTTATTTCCCAAACTATCAGAGGCGTGGACCTTTGTGTAGTATTGTGGGTGCCATGGTTTCACATGTTGGCCACATTAATACTGGAGATCAAGCATCTGTAACCCACAGCTGAGTGTGCTCCAGCCCCAAAGCACCCGCAAGGCCGGTGCCAATGCAAACCACTCTTCCCATCCCACATCTGAACCACACTGGTTTTCTCCAGGAGCCAGGGGCTGAGATACAGTTCTGAAAATGAAGGTTTTGGGTTCTTTCCATTCACATGATGGGTATAGAGTGTTGGGAAGAATACTGCCAGAGGGACTGGCTTTTTTTCTCTCCCATTCCACACCGAGTGAATAAATCATAAAGAGGTTTACACTGTCTAATGGTGTTCCAAAATCTCCCAGGGGAAAAACCTAAACGGATAAATATATAAAGTCTCACATACTGTTTTCATTTTTCTTCCTGAGTCTTATGGTTTTACCCCTATAGGCTGGATTTTTAAGGTTGAAAAACATTTTATGTGGGTAGGAAAAAGGAGTAGAAAGAAAGGAGAAACATGGCAGAGACCTGATTTAATATCGCTTTCTCAAAGGTTTCCCCAAATCCTAGAAATAATGAAGAGCTGATGTAAAAGTGTAAGATAAGACTCATTTCTTGTATTACTTTTGCTACTACAATCACTACAGCTAAGATGATTATTCATATTAATGAGTTGGGTATGTAGACAAACTATAAAAGATGCAGTCTCTGACCTCAAGTACTTATCTCTGTCTTTTGGGATTTACTTCTCCTGCTAGATTTACTTTTATTCTTCATACCCTTGCCCAGAGGAAGTGATCATCAGTCAGGACTTGGAGCCTTTCCATGGGTGGGGTTTAACTATGGCAATGAGAAGTGAGGGAACTTTTGCCCTTGGACAGAAACAATGTTGGCCTCACAGCTCAGGATGTCTAGTTTGTAAGGTAGAGAAATACAAACTCCCTATGAAATTATACACTGGCCTCACTAAGCTTTATCAGAAAAATCTTATAAAGTGTGAAAGCATCTAGTATTCCCATGCTTTATCACATCAAGCACACATATGCACAAACCGTATCACTGCACACACATGAGCTAACATCAGACAACAGTCTCTACTTACCTTTTACGTTCAGTTATTTATATTTTGTGTATGTGCTGATAGCATAGAGAGCCATCTATGGAGTCAGTTTTTCCCAATGTTTAAGTTCCAAAGTTCTACAGCCAGATTACTTGGCTTTGAATACCTGTGAAACCTTTTATTAAATATGTGACCTTGGCAAGTTATTCAGTCTCTCAAAGTGCCAAAATTCCTCAACTATAAAAAAACTAGTTCACCTAATTATTGTGAATATTAAATATCTTGATTAGTACAAAAGGTTTACTAGCGTACCTACAACATAAGCATTCAATAAATATTAGTTGCTGTATATACATATGTGTGTAAAGAGATTTCAAACTATAAGCCCACAGGCCAAGTTTGGCCCTAAGGCCTAGTCTGTTTTGCTTGGCTTCCTACATGGGTGTATATGAGTACGCATGTATGTGTGCTTAATTATTAGCCAACATGTAAAAAAAAAAATCAAGAGGTTTTATATTATGGTATACCTTTCTAGCTGCCGGGGATGGAATGGGAATAAGTAAAGGATGGAGTTTCAGGAACTAAAGATATGGCAACAGAAACCTGACAACATTGCTGCAGTGGAGCAGAGGCTACTCTTTTCAGCCTGTGCTCAAAGATGAGCAGAGTCTCCATCACTCTTTGTATTAGATCCCAACTGTTTACCTCAATTCCATTACTTGCCTGGCCAATGTGACCATTTGAGTTTGTGACTCCTGGCTGTAAGTTATACCTCATTAACCTGACAGACATATATAGAGAACTCATTCACACATAAATGAAAGTCATAATTAAAAAAAAAGTTAAGTACCAAAACTGTTTTCTATTATGTCTACTTCTGATAAAAACAACACTGAAATTCATCAAGCTTCCTTTTGCATTTCCCTAAGCCATACACACACACACTGAGTAAACCCATTACCTGTCACTGTATCAGAGCCTCTGCTACAATTACAGACACAGGCTTTGTTAAAGCTATTAAATATTAGTGGTTCTCAAACATTTTTAACCAGTAGAGACCTTTTCAAAAAAGATATTCATACTAAATATGTAGACAAAAAAACACAAAGCTTGGGCCCCCTCACCTCTGAGATACCTACAGAACTAAAAGGCTGTGCCAAAAAAAGTTTGAAGAACTGAGCTACTCCTACTTCTGTACTATACAAACAAGGAAAAGGAAAAAAAAAGGCAAAAAATGAGATGGTGGTAGAGCCTGGACCATTTTTTGAGGCCTGGGCTTCCCTAAACATTCACATCAGAGTTCAAAGCAGTAGTCCAGAAATCTAGCAGCATGTGACAGCTGCTGTACTAACTTTTAAGAACAGACCATTAAACGATTTCATCTTGGTAACTTGAAATCGGCCATAGTGGGAATATTTATACCACAGCAATCAGCAACTGCTACAATTCCAAGCTCCCTTGCCCCATAAGCCAGTTTTTAAACATTTATAAGAACATCACTGGTTGAGATTCTAACATCTGTCTGTTGGGCATCTTCATAGGATCACATATGTGTCTTTGTACTTCCTTCTAGAGATTTGAGGATTTGGGTGAAGAATTTGAAGAAAACTAAACCGGACACCTAGCAGTAAGAGAAAATAAATCAGTGCAGAAGTTTGAAATACTTAGTATGTACAACACATTGTGATGAATGTTACAAAAAATACAATTACAGTAAGATCTCAGCATCCAGAGCTCTTAGGAAATTAATCGTTCTGCACAGACAAGGAGGCTGGGGGATGTACCATACATTTACTGAGCACCTGCTATGTGACAAGAAGAGCAGAAACTATTTCTTCATTTGTTCTTCACAGGTCCTATGAGATAAGTATTATTATTTTCATTTTACCAATAAGGAAATTGAAGCTAAGAGAGTTAAGTCTCTTGGCTAAGGTCTCATATTAAGTGTCAAAATGGGGATTCAAACCAACTTGGTCTGATTTCAATCCCAATATCCTGCAGTGGCTCCTAAGGTTTCTGCCATTTTAGATATGATTTTTCTTAAAAGCTGTTATGTATCCACCTTTTTTAAGAACAGGATAATTCTTGATAATTAAAATTTTTCATTTTGAACATCAAATTAAAATGTAGTATGACCTTCAGGGCTTCTAAGGGTTTATGAGGTCTCTGCTCTTGGAGGGAAAAAAGAATCTCTGGAAATGCTCTATTTTTTAATTTAAAAATGTACCTTTCTGCCTTTTTGTAGTCAGCTACGATTACTTCCTATATCTCAGATTCTGCCTTCTTCACACTTTCAGAATTTGCTATCTTATTTTACTATGAACTTTTCAAAGGAATATTAAAAAACTGTTAACAAGAATGAAATTGAGTATTGATGAGGAACATCTCCAAATAAATCACAAAAGGCAAGATACAAAATAGTAAATATGGTAAACTCCCACTCATGACAAAAAGAGAAAAGAGAAAGGCCACCTAGGTGGGTGGCTCAGTCAGTGAAGCATCCAACTCTTTTTTAAGTTTCTTTTATTTATTTTGAGAGAGACAGAGACAGGGTGAGCACGGGAGGGGCAGATAGAAGGGGAAAGAGAGAATCCCCCAAGCAGGCTCGGGGCAGATAGAAGGGGAGAAAGAGAATCCCCCAAGCAGGCTCCACACTGTTAGCACAAAGCCCAATCTAGGGCTCAAACCCACAAACCATGAGACCATGACCTCACCCAAAACCAAGAGCCAGACACGCAAGCGACTGAGCCACCCAGGTGCACCAAGTGTCCAACTCTTGATTTCAGCTCAGACCATTATCTCACCATTCATGAGTTTAAGCCCTGTGTGGGGCTCTGTGCTGATGCCATGGAGCCGGACTGGAATTCTATTTCCTCTCTCTCAACCCTTCCTGCTACTCACACTGGCTCTCTCTCAAAATAAACATTAAAAAAAAAAAGAAGGGAAAACTTCAGGAGGGGGTAATAAATACTTTTATATTTAGACTAAGCTATATCTGGAAATATTTTATTTCATAAAAATAAAAGTAAGTATAATTATTTTTAAATTATATATTTATAATATATAATATATGACTATATAAATTATATATAAATATATAATTATAATTATAAATTATAAAATGAAAACATTTATTTTTAATGTTTATTTTCGAGAGAGATACAGACTGCAAGCAGGGGAGGGTCAGAGAGAAAGGGAGACACAGAATCTGAAGCAGGCTCCAGGCTCTGAGCTGTCAGCACAGAGCCGGATGCAGGGCTCAAACCCATGAACCATGAGATCAAAGTCAGATGCTTAGCTGACTGAGCCACCCAGGTGCCCTGAAAATACTTTTAAAAATCTGGTAAATAGAAATTACTTCTGAATAGGAACGGGAGATCTAATTTCTCTGTACACACTTATGTACTCTTTTCTCACTTCTTACAATATTTATGTACTAGCAATTAAGAAAACTAATAATGGTTTTAGAGTTTTCAGATTCTAAGCAAATGTAGGGGGAATGGCTTTCTTAGAAGTTTGATATCTAAGCTTGAATGCATTGTTGCATCTCCTCAGGATACTTAAAAGCACTCCTTTTCCTGGTTCTCAACTGTGCTAATATTTTTAAGGTTTTAATATGTAAGACAAAAGTCTCTAATTTCACCTGACTTATAATATAGTTGGAAAGATTACACATAAGCCCATGAATATTTATAAAACATAGAAATAACTGCTCTCTCTTGCTAAAGTAGAAGTGCCCCAAGTCAGTATTTGTATTATTGGCTACAATGCTTCCAGGAGCATAATTTGGTCAAAAGAAGGATAGGAGTTGAGCTTCTCGGGCTAAGGAGAATATCTAAAGACAGAGAGAACCTTCCAAATGAGTAGAGGGGCATGAATAAAAGCAAATATGAGAAAGTACTGTTTGGGGCGCCTGGGTGGCTCAGCTGGTTAAGGGCCAACTCGTGATTTTAGCTCAGGTGATGATCTCACAGTTCATGAGTTCAAAGCCTGCATCTGGCTCTGTGCTGGCAGTAGGGAGCCTTCTTAGGATTCCCTCTCTCTCCCACTCTCTCTGGCCCTGCACTGGTCTCTTATTTATTTATTTAAATAAACTTAAAGAATAAAAAAACAAAGCAACATTCCTCAGGTAGATGAGTTAGCAAGAGAAGAGTTTAGAGAGAAAATACACAGGCATCCTTTAGAAGCCTTAAAATTTAGGTTTTACGTTTCTGAAAAGTTAAATAATGGAAGCTTTCTTTTGTGTAGGAATAGTACGCAAGAGAAAAGAGAAAGAGAACTTTCTCAGAAAAGAGAAAGTTCTGTGGCTGAGCTATTCAATCAGGGGATTTGTGCTGTATTCAAGAATGTAAGTTCTAAGGGCAAGGAAGTTTGTAGGTTTTGTATCTGTTTATACTACACTTGACCCTATAGTAGAACCAGAAGAAAATGGTCAGCACATCACAGACTATGAAGACCTAAACTAGGTGACAGTGAGAAACAGAAACACAATTGTTTTGCTTTAAAAAAAAAATCTTAAAATCTTAAAACTCATGCTTAATAAATTTCAACTTTCAGAGAAAAGAAGGGGTCAAAGATAATTTGAAGACTTCCAGTTAAGAAAAAATGGTGGCGGGACCGCCTAAGACTAATACTTAATCTACGTATTAGATACAATTTGACATTTTGCACATATATATATTATAGAGTTAAAATATTTCTACCTAAAAATATTCTCTGAAGTTAATAAATGTGTAAACACTGAAATTATGCTCTATCCTTTATTCTACCATGTATTTCTGATTGGCATCTCATCCAGCAGCATATGGCTTCACCACTTACCTACAGACTGATCGTATTTCCCTTATAGCACCTACTACATTTGCCTTGCACTATCAAAATGTCATATAGAGACTATACATTTGACAAGGCAATCATCTATCCATGACAAATGGGCATGGGTATCCTTCCAGAATGCCAGCATACCTAATCAGTAAATACAAGTTATCTCTCAAAAAGATTTAGAAACTGCCAGATTTTGCAACTGACTATCCCTCTTGCATAGAACTCAGTATTTCTGATTTGGATCATAATCTCTCCAAAACTGCTGCCTACCACATTTCATGTTTATGTTAATGAACAAGTAAGCCTCCCACCCATTAAGACTTAAAAACAAATTCATGTCTGTTCCACCTCTATATTCTACCATGTTTGGCACACTACCTTATATTCAGAGCAGTTTTAAGATTGCTTGAATGTAAGAACACATGATGAATAAATGAAGAATTATACTAATTTTCAGGGGTTTTTATACTACGGTGTGAAATTTAGGTCACAATTTCACTGACTGTTAACCCAGTAGCTATGGCAAGCATTGCTAATTGAGGACAAAACAATTTTATCCCCCTCATCCACCTCACCCTCTCAAAGCACTCCCCTGCAGTCAGTGGTGAAACACATTGGCCATCCCTGAACTATGTGCTTTTTTAAGTTCCAATTTGTTAACATTTTTAAAGTTTTCTCAGGTAACCCCAAAAGAAAAAGTTTAAAAACACTGATACGGTCAAAACTAAATCCAGAGCTATGAACTTACTGATAAGATATTCTTTCCTTTTGCATTTAAACTTGGTAAAGATACCTAGTACACTGGCGTGCTCTGTGAAAAAGTAAAGAGCTCAATCTTCTTCGGTGGTCTCCTCAAATAAAAGTGGTAAATGCCTTCAAGGAAAATGTGACACCACGTCTAAGAGATCAGCATTGAAATCTCTCAAGAAAAGTCCATTTCTGTTCTCTTTCCAGACATACCCCTATCTCTTAGTTTCTCTTGTACTACAGATTTATTTTTCTCAAAATAAATATCAGGGGCACCTGGGTGGCTCAGTCAGTTAAGCCTCCAACTTCGGCTCAGGTCACGATCTCACGTTCGTGGGTTCGAGCCCCGCATCCGGCTCTGTGCTGACAGCTCAGAACCTGGAGCCTGCTTCAAATTCTGTGTCTCCCTCTCTCTCTGCCCCTCCCTGCTCATGCTCTGTCTCTCTCTGTCTCAAAAATAAATAAAACATTTAAAAAAAAATAAAAAATAAAAAAATATATCAAATACTAAGGAGTGATTTGTCCAGACAGCATCCAAATAATCATAAAAAAATTGTAACAATTTTTCTAGAAATATAAACTCAATAAAGAGTAGTTTCCAAGCATCATACTATGTATATATGTATATTTTAAGATTATTTCTAGTCTGATAAAATCACCAAAAGATCCAATTTTAATGTATCGTGACTTAAATTTCTATATGAAGACAAAAGTTATTAACTGCTGTGACCATTTCTAAGAATTAAAAAATTAGATCTTTTAAGAAATAAGAGAACAGATGACAAACTGTTTATTTTGTCACATTTGTGGGGGGAAAAACCACAATAAAACATAAAAAACCACAAATGAACAAAATCCCTAAATCAGGAGGAATTAACATTTCAGGCGGTAAGTTGTTTTGGCTCTTTTTGTTTTGTTACATTCTGTGTAATTCATGCCTGAGCATGATAAACAAATACAACTACTAGGAAAAATAAGAGGGTGCAGTATTTTCAAATGCTTGCACTTCCATCTTAGATAGATAGTGCCAAGTGGACTGCTTTAAATACAATTAAGTATCACCTGAAATTGCAGCTTCCAGGCACATTAAAGACTGTGTCTTCACAATATTAAAACAACTGATCGATGAAGTCAATGTGTTTGGGGGGCAGCAGTAAGTCAAAGGAGATGTTTCATGCTGCTGGAGACAAAATAACCAGCTGACTGAAGCTGTGAATTAGCAGTTTCATCTTAGAACTAAAATTCTCATGCAGTCTCAGAGAGCAAGTCATTTTTACAAATTACTTGGCAATCGTACATTTCAAAGACAGCCTCTCAAATTGCCAGGTTGAAAAAAAAATTACAAGTCATAAAGTAATCTGTACACTTTCTTTTCTAGATACTATCCTTCTCTAAACACATCCATGCCATCAAGTAAACAAACAAAATCTCAACAATCTCTTTTAAAAAGAGAAAGAAAATAGAAAGTTTGATAACTTGCCATATCTGTACCATAACAAAGACATTGTGGGAGGAGTGTGAGCTGGCAAGTCTGCCAGAGCTAAATGTCTTCCACATGGGCAGTGGCCAGTGAGCTCTGAAAAGAAGGGAGAAAATCTGACACCAAACACTTCGACAGGAACATAACCTACTAGAACCACTCTGTTATGATTCTGGATACACATTTTAATCGTGCTTAAAATGTGTAGAACTGCAAAGAGCCTAACGCCAGGAAGTTTCCTTGTCCCTTAACATCACATGAACAACCCGGGTCAAATATAACATGACACTAATGGTCTGGAAGCAAAGTAGATGATCTGAAACTATGTATTTTATTTTAACAGATCTCACAGACTCCTCTTTCAATGGTTGTGGGACAGACACAGCAGAGTTCGAACATTAACAAAGGCTGTTAAAGTAAAGCTTAATCCCAAATGTGTTAGGATAAAACTACCTACTTCAAAAGACTTTAGAGTATGTTTTATTAAATCCTGAAATGCATGTCCTGGTAAATTTCTGTATAAATTTGATTTACAAATTCCACTGAAAATGTACCACAGCTGGCAGAATAAATTACTACAATAAATCATTATTAAATACCTGTAAATCTTTGTAATGACATAATGCCTAACTAAAAAAGTATGAAGAAGTGAACATTTGGTAGAAGAAAAGAGCTCTTCACACAAGAAAGCAAATTACAAAACTTACCATGCCAACACCACAATATGATTCAGTGACTAAATAGGGAAATAAAATTCACATAAATAGTACTTAAATCTGCAGTGGAGTTGTGTTCACTATTGCATCCAAACGAATTGTATAACAAGGGATAATGGGCTCAAGTTTCTGACATTAACATTCACACTGCCAAAGGGTAAGTCTTACATGTACATCTGTATCTAATACTTTGCTAGACAATAAAAACACATCCCAGGTATCAATCAGCAAACCCAGCTTGCCCCTTCTTTAAAGCTTCACAAATATTCCATAAAAAATAATCTGTTTTCCTACTACCATACTCTCCCCCATACAGAAACACCACCCTACTTCAAAATACACTTTTGTAAAATATATATAGTTCTATTCTTCTTGATGTGGAGCAGATGAATAGTTACAGTAATCCATTACTCCAGATGTCACTTGAAGTGAATCACTCCAACCATCCCTGCCTTATTTAGATCTCCCAAGCCTCCATTTGTCAAAGTGCAGACACTTGGTACTTGTGTCACCACCAACAAGGCACAGCACTCCAGCCAAGATGAGCTCCAGCAAGCCAACAGGCCCCAAAGTGCCAGCTTACAGCATGTGATTGCTTCCTCAACCTCTCAGGAAGGGTGAATTATTAACTGACACTTTTATAGCAGAAAAACTCTCTAAGATAAACCCATTAAAACAGTCTACTGAATATCTCACACTGACAGCTGGTAAAAATCTTTGTCCAAGTCATCACTGCCCACTCTTGTTTGTGTTTGTATTTGTTCACTACTCTTCATAAAATAAAAACATGTCCCTGGATGCCACCTCTACCTGTTTTTCTATTTGCCAAACCCCAGGTAGCAAAAGTGTCTCTCACCAAGGAACCACTGCTTTTTCCAATGAGTGCGGGATTTACCAATATGCGATTCAGAAAAGTTGCCCCCAACACAACATACTTACAAACTGAGCTGTCCAATAAAATAAATGGGCAAAAAATGGTCTCTATTTTAGTCTAGATCAAAATATTTTTGCCAATATGAATAAGAGAATATTTTTCCCCTGTATTTCATTTTCCAACTTGCCTTCCAATGCAGGTAACCAAAAAAAAACAAAAAACACCAAACTTTTTCAACAGGCAACAACTACTTCACTGAGAGCATTACTAAATGCATCCACCCAAGAAGCACTTGGGTTCCACCATCATGTATAGTGGACCCTTAAATAATGTGGGGGTTACACCCTTCGTGCAGTAGAAAATCCATGTATAAATTCTGACTCCCCTACAAACTACACTACTATTGACCAGAAGCCTTCCAAATAATATAAGTAGTCAACACATATTTTGTATGTTGTATATATTAAACACTGTATCCTTACAATAAAGAAAATGATATTAAGCTAAAGAAAAGAAAATGTTATTAAGAAAATCTTTTTAAAAATACATTTACAACAGATTTATCAAAACAAATGTGCATGTAAATGGATCTGCATGATCCAAACCATGTTATTCAAGTGTCAGATGTATTTCTTCCCAACAAGATAAATTCTCCCTTCATCTCTATTTCCATCTGCACAAAAGCTATTTTCTGCATCTCACCCACCCTCATGAGAGAGCAAAGATCTGTGTTGTGGCCTCAAACCCTGGCACATTCCAGACCAAATAAATGAACCAGTAAAAGTATACCTCACTCTGTGAAGGGGAATAAACATTTAAAAGTTACATGTGGAAATTGAAAACATTTCCAAATAAGCAACAGTTCAAAAAGAGACAAAGACAGCATGCAAAATCACAATGACCCAAAAGGAGAGAGTGGTTCAGAACATGCGGGGGGCGGGGGGGGGCAGGGAAAGGAGTCAAGGGGAGACCTGAGAAACTAGAAGAGAATGTACAATGTATAAAAAGCAGAATTCTAGGGGTGCCTGGGTGGCTCAGTAGGTTAAGCATATGACTTCAGCTCCGGTCATGATTTCATGGTTAGTGATTTCAACGCCCCACATAGGGCTCTCTCCTATCAGCACAGAGCCCACTTTTGGTCCTCTGCCTGCTCTTTTTCCCCTTTCCCTGCTCGCTTGCTCTCACTCTCTCACTCTCTCTCTCTCTCTCTCTCTCTCTCAAAAATAAATAAAAGCAGAAGTCTAAATTACAAGAGCATATGACCTATATTTTCAGCTACATTCCCTAGAAAAAGTAATCAAAAAATGAAAATGTTGACCACTGCAATGATTAGGTCTTCAGAGGTAATCTTTTAGGGTAATCTACTTATGTTAACTATATGATTATACAAGCAAAGACATAACTTCCTCTTTTATTCCTCACCCAACACCCCATTTCTCTAGGCAATACAGTCTACACCCAGGCTTAAGTCATCAACTGAATTTTGATGGCCACCAAAATCGCTACCTTCAGCTTAGACTGCTCTCTTACTCCACAATCATACTCAACTGTCTACCTGTCATTTCCAGGGGAATGTCTAACATAAACTTCAAAAGGAATTTGCAGAAGTACTGCCCTAGGACTCCTCAAATTTGTATCTTCTCCAGAATTGAGCACCTTACTAAATAGCACAATTGAAGACTAAGGCCTTAGAAAATAGTTTTTTATTTCCATTTACAAAGTCCAAACTGACAGGCTATTTTATCTTTTCCCATTAAAAAAAATTTTTTTAATGTCTTTACTTTGAGAGACAGAGCAGAGAGTGAGCAGGGGAGGGGCAGAGAGAGAGGGAGACACAGAATCTGAACAGGCTTCAGGCTCTGAGCTGTCAGCACAGAGGCTGACACAGGGCTCGAACCCATGGACTGTGAAGTCGGACACTCAACTGACTGAACCACCGAGGCGCCCCCTTTTCCCATTTTCTTAAGAGCATTTTCTTGGAGATATAGTGAATCTCAGTCCTTATATTAACCTTTGGAACAGAGGTAAATCTCTAGGAATTAAGTCCACTCCTCAGTTTTCATTATAGAGATATCTCCAAGGTCACATGCCAGATCACGTCAATATATAAAAATAAACCTCTAGAATTAGCTGAAGTGTCTCTAATGAGATGTACAGAACACTCTCACAAGGAGAAGCCATTTTTCCCTTGAAAAGACAGTAATGTACTTTGTTCTGCTTTGATGGATACAAATTGTGAGATTTTATCCCAACTTTATAGTCACTTTGTGTAATATTCTACATGCATGTGAATCTGCTAATGTCTACTCGATAATAAATTGTGTTCTTTCTCTCTCTTCTAAGTGAGTAAGAAGGTGTTTTTTTTGTTGTTGTTGTTGGCAGGATTATTTTAGTTCCGTAACAATCCCTCCCCAGTCCCTCTGAAAATCCACATGCGATCTCCAAATTGCTTCTAACCTAATCTCCGGATCCATCTACTCTCCATCCCCATGTCTACCACCCTAGAACAGATTACTTCTTATGATAGTTAAACTAGACTCCAACCTCAGCTTCTCTTGAATTTACTTGTTTCCCCATCCAAACCATTCTTCTCCAAATTACAGCTGATTTTTCTAAAATCCATTAACCGGAGAACCCTGTAAAATCTGACCTCTGCCAATCTATGCATCTTTATCTTTTGACCCTTCACAATGAGCCAGATTTTGTGTGCTCCAACCATTCTCTCATTGCTTTTAATCCCTTTCCTTTTCTACATTCCTGAACCTGCAGAGATGCCTTCAGAAATGGTTTCTTTACCTGGGCTACAGTAGGTTGTTATCTCCTCCTATAGCACCGTGTCCTCCTTCCCAGCACTTGTAATTACTTAATGTCTAACTTCCCTATGGGTCAACAAGCACTATGAGCTCTTTGTGTCTATATTCCTAGTGCTGATACGACAAATATTTCTGATTCAATGTCCCAACTTATTAGCCTGGAAAAGTAGAGAAGCAGCTTAAAAACAATTAAAAAGTATGTAGGTTGGGGTGCCTGGGTGGTTCAGTCGTTAAGCGTCTCTTGATTTCAGCTCAGGTTGTGATCTCGTGGCTCATGAGTTTATGCCCCACATCAGGCTCTGCGTTGACAGCAAGAGCTTGCTTGGGATTCTCTCTCTCCCCCTCTCTCTTTGTGCCTCCCTCATTCATGCTTGCTCTCTCAAAATAAATATTAAAAAAAAAATAAAACTATGTAGGTTTACCTGTTTTATTCTATATATTTATGTTGATTTTAAATCTCTTGCTGCTATCTTAAAACTTATCATTTTACAAGTAGTGTAATAAAAAACCATTATCTGAAGGAATTAAGACTCCTCATAGCCCCTATCACCTGGCTACTACTAGAGCTCATTTATCAAGACAGAAATGAACCCTGTTATACCCTGGGATTTGACTCTGTATTGGAGCCCTTAAGCAATTCCTTGACAATTGCCAAACATGACAGAAATGTGAGATACATTTGTCAAAAGCCTGGAGATACTTCTTTGGATCTAACACAAGCATTTATGTTCCTAGTTTTCTTCAAACCCCTTACTGAAAACTCCAACAACTAGTGCAAATTTTGACCATGTAACTTTATTCACTGTTTTCAACATTTACTGAATGTCTACTCTATGTTCCTGATACAATGGTAATACTGGAGAAAAACATAACAGTTGCAAAGACAAACAATTCATTATTATTTAAGAGCAAGTGAACTGCAGTGCCTGGTTTGCTCAGTTGGTTAAGTGCAGAACTCTTAGGCTCAGGTCATGATCACAGAGTCATGAGATCAAGCCCCATGTGGTTCATCCAGCTCTTCCCTGGGCGTGGAGCCTGTTTAAAATTCTCATTCTCTCACCCTCTTTCTTTCTCTTTCTTTCTTTCTTTCTTTCTCTCTCTCTCTCTCTCTCTCTCTCTCCTCCGCCATGCCCCAGCTCACAAATACACATGCTCTCCCAAAGGAAAAAAGAAAAAATGAATTGTACCAATCCATATATAAGGAAGTCATATAAACTGTTAAGTATTATCCATGTTACCAAACAGCTTTTATTCCTTCATAGTATTCAAATTTCAGTAATAATTTTATTCAATAAATTACAAGCAGAAAGCACAGAATGATAGCTTCAATGGTAGTCATAATAAATTACCACTACTTTATAGTGACTTAAAAAACCAAAACTTACTCTTACAATCCTGTTGGTCAGAAGTCCAATACAAGACTCCATGGACTAAAATAAAGGTGCTAGTATGGTTTCACTCCTTTCTGGAGGCTCCAGAGGACTCTGTTCCTTGGGCTTAGGAAGGGCCCCTTCCCCGATCTTCAAAGCCAGCAATATATCTCTTTGGCTACTATTGTATAGTCACCTCTACATGTCTGATCATAGCAAATTAAGACTCTTAATGACTCATGTGATAACTGGGTCCACCAGGATAACCCAGGATGCAATCCCTATCTCAAGGTCTTTAACCCTTTAACTGCCAAGTTCCTTGCAGGTAACATTCACAATTTCATAACAGTTGGACATAAGGAGGGGGGCATTATTCTGCTATTACTTTACACAAAAGTCATGTGATATTTTCAAGTTAGTATTTCTACCTGAGAATTAATAGCATTTCTAATTGCCTAGTATGTGACATCTGCTAATTTAATATGCAGCTAAAGCAAAATCTATCAATGAATCTTATTATCACAATCAGAATCATTATTGAACCTATTGGTTTTACTTACAGATGTAACAAATAAACCTTTTTTAAAAATTACTGTTTTATCTTTCATTTGAATGAGAAGAAGAAAAATATTCCAGGGTCAGAGTATATATTTTTGGTATAAACACAAATTTCTGAGGGAATTTGTTCTGATTAACTGTGATAAATTCCAGAAAACTATATCATCTAAAATGGGTTATAAGACTTAACTTCATGATAATAGTTTTCAGTTCACACCAAAAAGCAATGAAGAGAAATGGATTATAGGTTACCACAGCTGGCTATAACCTCACACTTCAATAATAAGGAAGATGTAATTTTCATGCAAAAATCTTAGTTGGAATTGAGACTTATTTAGTTGAATGCCTCTAATATTATTTTGTACTTGGTTATGAAAAGGTTTTTTTCAGAGAGAAGTCATGGACCACATCTAAAGCTTGATTCAGGGGCAGTATGTTTTCTGTATAGATGTTAGAAAGGATTTCAATGTAAAAGTATAGTTATTTCTAAGATTTCAGGGCCAGAAAAACCATCAAAAATATTTTTTTCTAATTTTTTCCTCTGAAATCCTATCATTTGGATAGAATGTTAGTATGGTTTCACACTGAAAAGGAAATACCAGTATCAATGTGAATCAAATACTAAACATAGCTTGAAAACAAATCATCAAGAGAACAACCATTCTTAACCAGGCCATTTATATATAATTCAGTTTTACTGTTACATTTTTAAATCTGTAAAAGCATTCCATAATCACATATAAAACTAGAAGTACAAAAGTATCAGAATAGCTCAATTTTTAAAGAATTTCTAAGAGCTAAGTATTTTCTGAATTTCATTTGCAATGAAAATGTATTACTTTTATAACAAGGAAAATGTGTAATGCGGGGAAGGCAGGACAGGAGAGGAGCCTAATAAAGCCTATCTAAATATATCACCAAGTACTCATCTTCATATTAAAACTAAGGCAGAAAAGACAAATTCAATGCAACTTCTCAAGATGACTAGTAATTATCACCAAACTACCACAACTGTACTCACTACTGAGTCTCTGAAAACCTACTCACCATTGGCTAGAATTTAAAGAACCAAGTTGTTGAATAATTTATACATTCTACACACACACACACACACACACACACACACAGACATGCACACAAAGTTAATTATGTGAGATGATGGAGTGTTTAACCTTATGTGGTATTCATCTCTCAATATATACCTGTGTCAAATTAGTACACTGTACATTTTAAAATTATACATTATATGTCAATTATATCTCAATAAAGGTGGAAAAAATATACATCCAAGTTGTGGTCCTAAATCATGCATTCTTTTTTTGTTTTAATTTTTTGTGTTAAAAAATTTTTTTAGTGTTTTATTTTTATTTTTGAGAGAGAGAGAGACAGACAGTGTGAGCAAGGGTCAGAGAGAGGAGACACAGAATCCGAAGATAGGCCCCAGGCTTTGAGCTAGGTGTCAGCACAGAGCCCGACACGGGGCTTGAACCCAGGAACCATGAAATCATGACCTGAGCCGAAGTCCGTCGCATAACCTACTGAGCCACCCAGGTGCCCCTAAATCATGCATTTTCAACAGAAGAAAACATAAATGGCTGAAGGGCCTGAATGTGAGACAGGAAACCATCAAAGCCCTCAAGGAAAAAGTAGGAAACAACCTCCTTGACCTCCACCACAGCAATTTCCTACTTGACACATCCCCAAAGGCAAGGGAAATGAAAGCAAAAATGAACTACTGGGACCTCATCAAGATAAAAACCTTCTGCACTGCAAAGGAAACAATCAA
>NC_043712.1:50794925-50895985 GCF_006229205.1 Suricata suricatta | reverse complement strand
TGGAAAACAGTGTGGAGGTTCCTCAAAAAAACTATCCATAGAACTCCCTTATGACCCAGCAATAGCACTGCTGGGGATTTACTCAAGGGATACAGAAGTGCTGATGCATAGGAGCACATGTAACCCAATGTTCATAGCAGCAATGTCAACAATAGCCAAAACATGGAAAGAGCCTAAATAAATGTCCATCACCTGATGAGTGGATCAAGAAGATGTGGTATATATATACATACAATGGAGTACTACATGGCAATGAGAAAGAATGAAATCTGGCCATTTGTAGGTAAGTGGATGGACCTCGAGGGTGTCATGCTAAGGGAAATAAGTCAGACAGAGAAGGATTAGATACCATATGTTTGCATTCACAGGTCTAACAGGAGAAAAGGAGAAACCTAATGGAGGACCAGGGGGAGGGGAAGAGGGAAAGAGAGTTGGGGAGAGAGAGGGACGGAAAACCTGAGAGACTATTGAATACTGAAAACAAACTGAGGGTTGAAGTGGGGAGGGAAGAGGTGGTGGTGATGGAGGAGGGCACTTGTGGGGAAGAGCACTGGGTGTTATATGGAAACCAATTTGACAAACTATTTTCTAAAAATTTTTAAATTTTTGATATTACAGTAGTTGTAGTCCTCCAAAGCTCTTCCCTACCCAACTAAATCATATTCTTTAGGATTTAATGAGTAGTGGGAGTGGGGAGAGGACAAAGATTAGGACACAATGTCTAAAAAGGCTCCTTAGGCCCTAATAGTAGAAAAAAAGGTTGAGAAACAGTCCAAATCAAGATGAACCCAACCTTTGCTATCAACTATAGGAATATGAATACTAGAGAATCCCCAATAACCACATAACTATCTGCTTGATGCCCATCCACTCCTACAGCCCCACTAGTTCTAGGGCATCTCCAAGGATGACCTAGTTGACTACTCGGGAAATATATAAAAATCACACTAGTGAATTTAAGTCATTTGTGAACTCCCTAGGAGAAGTATTTAACCACAAAGTAAAAGGTGGCATGGCAAATTACTTTAAATTCCACTTAGTCTCTAATAGAAAATGAAATTACTGGTATGAAACTTGGGAAGAAGGGAAACAGGGGGAAGGATAAATAATGGGTATTGCAGTATCTCTTTAAAAAAATAGGTAATACTGAACATAGTTTTGTTAGCCATGATCCACACTCAAGAATTTTCACATGTGGGTATAAATAAAGATGAATACTTCAGGTATAGAGGTAGCAATAGGTAGCTTCAATTTAAAGTATATTTCACTTATTTTACTCTTGATTCTAAAAAACTAGTATACCATATGTCCCTGATTTTCCACAACAGTCCCAATTTCATGTAACTGTATTCTTACTCCTGCTCCCCAAAAATTATTCTTTAAGTACAAAACTATGATCTCATTAAGATTTTCCATACAAACAAATAAATGCCAGAAAATCCACTGTTATACACTAAATGCTTGGGGACAGAGGAGACTCGGGAAAGCCTATCATTCTACTCATATTTAAAAGCAACATACTTGTAACTTTAGGATTCTAGTAAATGAAGAAAAGTTAGAAAACCAAAAAAATGTATTTTGACCAAACCATATTTATTTCAGGATTTCTTAATTCTTTAGTACTTGCATTTGTTTCTGTAGGCTTTTTTTTGATCAAACAGAATTATCTTATATTTAACACCACAGCACTTAGCTCTTACGCTTCATCTGGCTACAAAGCACTGTGTTTGAAGAACAAGTGCTTTACTAACTGGGCAGGTCATCAAGTTACATGTGTATGTTGTACAAGAATAATCAGTCTAGAAACAAGGTAATAAAAATTAAATACATCATCATACTCAGAGTATGCATCAAAAATTAAAAAGAATAAACATAGGAAGTAGTAAAATCTCTTAACCAAGAAGAATCAATATGGTCACCCTCATTAGTTTCATAAAATTAAGACAAAGGGCAGGGTAGGTTATTTTAGAAAAGGAACACCTGAAGATCCAAAGACCCTCCACTCCAGGAAGTAAACTTCACTCTGGGAGATGAGAGTTGATCTTCTATTTTCTCAGGGACATCATCAAGTTAGTGCCAGCCAAGGCCATATGGAAGTGCATCTCCATATGCCTGGAATATTATATGAGGTGTGAGGAAGAATTCAAGACAAAATGCCAGAAGGGGCTGATCTAGGAAACATAATCATCTTGTAAAAATGCCTTCAAACACCACCCAAAAATATTCAAAGATCTTCAACCATCCTACCCTCAACCTTTCTCCTTTCTTAGAGACATGGTATTTCAAAAAAAAAAAAAAACCCAAAGAGAATGAAAGTTGTAAATGGGGATGCATCAAAGAGCCCACAACCCACTTTAAAACTCTTGAATATGCAAGCCACAGAAAGGGAACTAACAGAGTACACACTCTGGGAAGCTCAATACCAACAGCAGCTCCTAGGGGGAAAAAATTCAAGGTAGACTACAGCCATTCCCATTTCCCCCAATTTTCTTTTTCAATTTTCAAGCAAATATAGTTTGCTTTTTGCTCACAAACTAAAAGAGGCAGGGAGGAACAGACACTGGCCTCAAGAGTAGGGAGACAGGTAACCTGACCTCTTAATGTCCCTTGCCAACTACTAGAGCTCATTCTTAGACTATCTAGAATTTTAAAAGCCCCCCTTTGTATATGGCACTGTAACGAAATAACAGTAATGATAACAATAATAATGTCTTATACCTAGTGCCTTATACCTTACTTAAAGTGTTTTAATGATTGTAATGGATTGAAGCATCCCTATGAGATCAAAGTCAGATATTATCATTTCCAGTCTACATTAACAGAAAATCAAGGAAGAAAGGTTAAGTAACTTGACCACGCCTCACTCGTCAATATAGTGTTCTGATAACAGTTAAAGAGCTGCTAGTCCCTTTGCTGCTTCACTGGCTGCTCAGCTCAACCTGTAGTCTAATCCAAAACAGCTCTCTGGGCAGGGGGCTATGATGACACTGACCTGAGAAAAGAGTCTGTCTAAACTTGGGTGTCAATGAGGTCTAAAGGGCTCCAGAAAATCTGTGAGTAGACAAAATCATTTTTGTATAAATCAAGTTTCTTCTCTTTAATTTTTTAAGGTCCAAATATTTTTAATTTAAAAATTAAATAAATAGATCCATGTCACCCACTCAAATATTACAATGCAGAATCACCTAGATAACTTCATAATAACAGAGAACAAAACACACAGAATGAAGAGAACAGAAAGGAGATACCTGTCACCAGGGTCTTTTCCAACTAGTGGTGAGTTGGAGAAAATTGCAGGGCCCGTTACTTCCAGATGGTAAAATCTAACCTTCCTAGTTCCCATTAAATCTGTTAAAGATGAACACAACACACCCAGCTAAAGAATGCTCAAGTATCATGTCACAAGGCAGCAACATTTTTAACCATTACTAGGCCCACAGTTTGAAAACTGCAAAGCTGTACATGCATTTAGTCATGTTAATGTTTACATACATCATGTCCTCCTTCTACAAAAACTAATCACTCCTCACTGGAAGACTTTACCAAGAGAAAAAAAAAATAACCTATGCCTAACATGAAATCTCTTACTTACTTATCTGGGTTACCAAGTATGTGATCAGAATCAAAGTAAGGCCTAGGATTAATTCCTAATAAAACTTAACCTTGCTCTCCCACCCATACAAAAGTAATTGTTTAGAAACCTTCTATTTCTTGGCTCCAAACCCATTCTTGGGATGTGTAGCTCACTCACTGCCAGTAATTGCTTCCATCCAATACTGTGCTTTAAAATATGTTAGCATACTTACGATGATACGTTACATTTATATTACATTTAAGACTCCAAACAGGCTTACAGATTTTATTTTCTGTACTAAGAAAGAGACTGCATGGTGTCTCAAAGTGACCACCAGAAAAGTGGTTTCATTTTTTATTTTCATCTCTCTCTCTCTCTCTCTCTCTCTCTCTCTCTCTCTCTCTCTGAATGTTTAGCCCCCTGAACTTTTTTGACACAAAACTCATTCATCTGGGAAGAAAATCAACCTAAAAATCTGTGACAAGGGACCATGAGTATATCCCTGTCATGTGCCCAAATTAATATTACTCAGGTGAGTATGCAATAAATTCTACTGGCTAATAATCATTTCACTTAGGACAATTTCATCTGACTCAATAACAAAAATAGAAAACTTCTATAATAATTGTGGTTCATTATTTTCTTCCTTAACGTTACTAATAAAACACTTTTAACCCATCTATTTTATTAATGTAGATTATATAATTTGGTATGATTTTATTTATCGATATATACTTTTTTAATAAAAAACATTCTCTTGGGCATCAAAAATAAAATTTTAAGACAGTAATAACTAACTTTCATAAATTTAATTTGTTCTTCATAGCTCAGTGATTTCAGAAATAGTTAATTTTCACTGTCCCATTCCACAAATAAGCTTGTCGTCAGTGAAGGAACTCAAAGTTCCCCCCAGAATGGAAAGAGAGAACAAGAAGAGGAGAGAGGGAGGGAGGGACTAGTTCTCTTCAGGAAGCATGTAAAACTTAGTGTTAGCATATATGCTGGGGTTTCTGAAGGTAGTATTTTTTTTTAATCTTGTTTCTTAGTACAGGCAAAGATAGCAACTGTTTGGAGTCAAAGGAAGAGATGACTAAGTTTTGTATTCTTCAAGCTATACCCCACACAAACACATCAAAACCATGCTATTCCAGGCTGCTTTGGGGGATTTTTGTCCCTGATATAGTGAACACACATGTACATACACACAAAAGAACCACAATAAACAGAAAAAAATCTTATTAGGTAAGAGCTTTAAATAAAGATGATTTTCTAGTATCACAATGTGATGTTGTAAATTAAAAATGTGATTGAATTTGATTCTGATTATGGCCCCTACAATGTTGTAATTTGTTTAAAAAATACATATGAAATTTTAGATCTATTCTTGAGCAGTAAAAACCTACTCCTAGAGCAAAGGTATAAAAGCTAAATTTTGTTTCAATACATACAAAATAATATCACTCAACATTATTAAAACTGTTCATAAGTTATTGTTAATATTTTAGTAAAAAGAAACAAACTAGTTGCTTTACAAAAGAAACTGATTTTAGAAAAGCTAAAATACGCTGAGGTATTGAAAGTTGGCGTACCCAGGGTGCCTGGGAAGCTCAGTCAATTAAACAGCTGACTTGGGCTCAGGTCATGATCTCACAGTTCATGGGTTTGAGCCCCATGTCAGGCTCTGTGCTGACAGCTCAGGCCTAAAGCCTGCTTTGGATTCTGTGTCTCCTCTCTCTGTCCCTCCCCTAGGTGCTCTGTCTCTCTCAAAAAAATAACCATTAAAAATTTCTTTAAAAAAAGAAAGTTGGGGTGCCTAATTGGCTCAGTCAGTAGAACATGTGACTTGATCTTGGGGTTTTAAGTTCAAGCCCCATGCTGGGTGTAGAGATTACTTAAAAATAAAATCTTAAAAAAAAAGAAAGAAAGAAATGCACAGAGTCACAGAAACACCACCTGGCCCCCTACAAAACTTCACATTTAAACAAACACCAAAACTCTTCTGGTAAAAGTAACAGGTTTTTTTCCGTGGGCTATAATCATTCACGGACGATGCCTTAATTAAAGCTGGGCAATGAAACTGTATTAAGCTGAGTGTGTCAAGTCAAAAAACTTGCTTCTTAGCATAACAGAGCATACTCATAATTTCTTAATGTGTCCTGTTAGGTCTACATATTAGCAGAGATGTAAACAATATTACTTTTCAACCTTAACTGTGAATTTTTCCATTTTTAGTGCTTTCTGTCCCAACTTTAATGTTCTTTTAATGTAGTTTTTCCTGTGTGATATATCATATTTATCTCTGTAGCCATCCATCACAATTTTTTTAATTGAGGTTAATTTCTTTCAACTTGGGGGAAGGTGGGAGGAAGGAGGAAATCCTCATTCTACAGCACTTCGCACAGAGGGCATTCACAGCTGCTGATTTTTTAAATCACAAAGCCCAATTTTCAGGATGCTTAAATTCCTCAAATCCACCCTACTGCCCTCCAATCTGGACCTAAATCAACAATCTACTGGGATGGGAACCCAGTTCCCACCCTGAACCACTTAATGAAAAATTTCTACCTAACTAAAATCCCTCCAGCTGCAACCTAAGTCCTTTTGTTTGTTTTCACTCAAATGGCTAACAGCTGGCACCACCTTCCATGTAAAATTATTTCATGTGTTTGGAAACCTTGATTAACTCATACCTTGGTCTTCACTTTTCCAGGCCAGAAAAATCAGTTCATTTCTCAAATCTTTTAAACATTTTCTACTTTTAACTCTGGACTCCACAGTCATATTGGAATCCAGAATAATTAAGTGACCAGAATACATGAAATACATTGTGAAGGTTGAGAAAAGGGGTTGTTCTTCTGCTCATCTTAGAGCCTAGTGTAGGACCTTTAGGAAGGGCTCCGGCAGAAGGCTGGCTGGAAGAGCCCTCCCACAAACCATAGGTGGCAAAAACAACCCCCTCACTCAGTTTTATGGAGCGGACCAAAAAGAGGTAAGGAGACCACCTAAGTTTAAATGTAGAGCCTGACAATTTTTAAAGCCACAATTAAAAAGAGATAAAAGCTGAGCAAAAGGTTTTATTTTGACATGCTAATGAATATTTGGGTGTCTTGCACTTGTACAGCACAGTCTACCAATCATCTCTTAAGGATATGCATATGACACTTCATTCCCTGAGAAGAGGCTGGGCTGGTCCTGGGAATGAAGAGGAAAGGAATCCACTACCAAAGTTAGCCCCAAATGCTGAATGGTGAATTCTCCCCACATTACAGATTCTATCTCAAGCATTTATTAAGTGCCTGACATTCAATAGGCACGCAGTGAATAGTAGCTGACCTGAAACTGAAAAGTGGGGCAGTAGGAACTTTCTCGGTTTGGGCAGTCCTCTATGATGGGTTGAGGGTAGACAGCAATACACAAAGAAGCAAAAAGATAGGCTTTAAGGACGGTCCATCAAAGAGATATGGAAGCCAAAAGGAGAGAAGACCCCAATCAAGCTAATGAAGTAGTCCAGGGAGGATTTATTCATAGAGCTGAGATTTTCTAATCCATGCTGAGGATAGGGAGAGCTGCCGAGAGTCAGTCTATGGGGTTGAGGGATCTCAGAAGCCAAAAGAGACACGGGGGAAGAGGGTATGAGAGCACAACATGCTCTGCCAGGAAGTTCAGATATTATCAATATATTGTACAAAATTTGCTGTTTTATTTATTGTGTATTAATGAAGTTTTCAAACATATACAAACATAAATAGTATATGAGGCCTCCTGTTAGTCACACCACCAGCTTCAACAGTTATCAGGACATGGTCTGTCTTGTTTCACCTAGACTCTCCCTAATCTTAAACCTCCCCTTCACCACTGGATAATTTAAAAATCCCGTAGTATCATTTCACTAGTAAATACTTCATTAGCTATCAAAGGCATTTAAGATCTGACATGATCAGATCTATGTTTTAGAAGGATTACTGGTTCAGGGAAAGAGGTGACAAGACCAGTTATGTGATTAGATAAGGAAGTCCAAAACAGCTTACACCCAAATAGCGGCAGAAACAAGGGGATCTTCTCCTAAGGAGATCTTCCTACCCCGAAGACGGTGACTGATAGGGAGCTGGGAGAGTGTCTGGAAGGAACGGAGTCTGGATGAGGACAATGCAGATAGGTAAGAATAGAAAAAAGGAGTTGAGAGATGCATGTAGTGTTCAGTTCAATAGGCCAACTGAACATGAAGAGACAAAACATTAGAGATAAAATAGATGAGCTGTTTCAGAGAAGAAAAAGAGAAAATCCAATTTACTTCCATATTTGAAAAAATATTTGTGCCTGGCATCGGTACCAGTGAGACAAAGAAGTGGCTCCTACCCTCAGAGAACTGCCATTCTAACTAGAGAAACAGGCAGATTGCCTACACAAGCAAAAATAAATGTAAAATTGGGCTTAGTGTTTTAAAAGAATATTTATCAAAAAAAGGAGTATGACTTAAAGCCAGTGAAGACTGAGCTAGGATCTAAAGGAGGATTAAATTTAAACTGGGTTCAGAAATTAGAGAAAGGTAAAAAGAAAAATCAGATAAAGGTACTAGGTAAAGGGAGGGAACTAAGAAATGGGGGCACAGACAGAGGAGAGAATGAGAAAGAGAAAGCTGAGAAACAGGCAGAGGGCAGAACTCTGAACAATGTTAGAGGATTTAGGTAAAAAAGACAACACCAAAGAAAGCAAGGGGCTTTCTTTGAGAATTACCAATTGGATCCTGAAAACATCTACCATCTATACAGACCATGGCTTAAACTTGAAATCACTTTAACATCTATGTATGGTTTAAACATGCAGGGCACAATTATGAAATTTTGTAACTTTCTATTTGAGTGTCTTGTGGTGTCCGTAGGTCTACAAGCATTTTAAGCCCTTGTAGGGACTATGTCCATGTCACTGCTGTGCTGGAAGTTCTAGTACAGTGCCTGACTTAAAGAAGATGGCCAATAAATAAAATGTGCTTTCAGAGACATTACCTCATTATCTATTTACGACAACAGGTTAAATATGACAAAGGGTCACCACTCCCCCCCCTTGTTTTGGAGATAGGGAAAATGCAGCTCTAACCGTCACCTGGCTAGGAGAAGACTGGCCCCAAAGCACTGGGAAGAAGTCACTCTACAGGCATGAGACCCAAGGGAAGGGGGAGCAGAGCTCAAGGAGGCCACACAGCTTAGGATGTGTTGTCAGTAACAATAACCAATATGAGCTTGAGAGTAAGATCAGGCTTCGATCTAAAAATTCCAGGCTGCCCCTTACTAGTGACACGGTTTCCTCACCTGCAAAAGGGAGAAAAGCAGTCTCCACTTCACCAGCTTAATGTGAAGACTCAACACGGATGCATGTAAATCATTGAGCAGGATGCCTGGCACGCAGTAAGCACTCAATTATCTGCAAGATCTGCCACCTCTTACTATGTTAATGTGGATGGAGGTTTTCTGCCATTGAAGGTTGTCTGAGATCCTGAGAAAACTCTGGTGCTGGGAAGTGCTCCAGATTCCAAGAAATGCTCTAGGATAAATCCCTGTTCTGAGTCTGGAACCTTGGGAAGGAGGAAGCTGGAAAGAGGGACTGCAGGTGTTGTACACATGCAGCCCTAAAGTTTACTCAGTGAATTACTTGGCCTCAAATAAATATTAGACCCAACAGTTATGACTAGAAACAGAAAGCTCGTTCCTTCCTGAAGCACTTCAACAGCAGGGCACTTGACACAGTACTGTGTCAAACCTAGAAGGTGAGCTCCAGATCTCAGAATGTGACAGACTGGTTATCCAGAAATATGGGAGAACGGACTGGGGACGCCTATCCACTGTCACTTAAAGATCAGGGCCAATCCTCAATCTCCCCAGAGATGGGCTAGTTGCACTCTTCCGTTTAAGTAAAACAGAGATGGTGGAAATAAGAAATCTCTCCCTAAAGCTCATCTACTCTTGAAAATAGACACTTTCTTTCTTCATGATACATGGTCAGAAAGTATTTCCAAATCTTAAGTACCAAATGACATCGACATCTCTAAATTAACTTGGTCTATGGCTTGAGAACTCAAAAGAGAGGCACTTGGAGGAAAAGAGCCAAAACTGAAATGATTCACATGAACACTGAACAACTGTCTCCAAATTAGGAGCTCACCCACAGTAACTGTGATAACCAATCTCCCAGCGGCTGATTCACTTGAAAAGCCCTGTATCCCTCCCCCAATTCACACAATAATTTTTTTCTGAGCAAGGTGACCTAATCTGGAGTGGAATGTGCTGTATCTGTCCTGAGGCCAAGAGGTGGCACTTTCACAAGTGTGAAAAAAGTTATCAGTCTGGTGAGACTGATGGGCTTATATCCCTCTATACTTAAAATATGGTTTTCAACACAAGCTACTCCAGATTTAATAAATCTTTCAACACACTGTGTAGGAAAACGTGCTCCCAGGTACTGAGATCAAAACCAAACTCTTAATATCAGCTATTCTGGAAGTTTGTTAAGTACTGTTATACAGCACCCAAGGTTTAGGTTTAAGATGTGTGTTCATTCTCATCCAAGAGACAGCTACAAGTATAGGCAGAATATGTGTCACAGTTGGCTTGCCTTGCGTATCCTGCATGAATAGTCAGCAAAAAAGATAAGACGTTTACAGATTTTAAAGGCCCACCAACAGCAATACATGAACTATAATGACAAGACAAAGGCTTACTCCAAAGGACATTCAACTTGATAAAGGTGTCACTATTCATAGTTACATCCCTAGTGTGTATATTTTTCTCATGGAAGAATGTATTTAACACTTGATCCAATTTTCCCTTGAAATGAATCTTTTGCTAAATGACAGATAAACACCCCAGAATTTTAAGACTAATTTTATTACCCTCAGTACCCCAATCCTCTATACAGAAGCAACATTTCCAACATGAAAATATTTTAGCCAGCACAGTCTTAAGTTAAAGTAGTATCTTTGCCATTGTTTGGCGGGGAGGGAAGCTGGCATAAGGTGGGGACTAGAAATGGAAAAAGAATTTTCAAATCCCTGTTGTATTATCTACCCGGTGTAAGTGAATAATAACTAATATGTCTGCAGTCTCTGCCTTAATCTTAAAACAAATGATAGTATTCAAATATAATATTTCACACATGCAGACTGATAACAGGTTTTTCCTTTCTTTATTTCTTGAAGATTCTGTGAATGACACAATACAAAGTACAATGTATTTAATGAAAGGTTTCTAGGCTGATTTCCCTACAGATTATTTTCTTTCTTTTCTCTGGAACCCACACACTGGGTATACTGCAGGGACCAAGGGTATATATAAAAATAAACTATAAGCCAGTATCAGAGCTGATACCCTTCTCCTACAGGGGCAAGTGAATTATTAGATCTGTGTCATGAGTGTTTTTTTTTAATATGCCATTGTTCCCACTTGAGCACATTAAATTTTCCATATCCACTTTTAAACCAATATAACGTTTTTTTCCATGTTCATAATGTTCATGCTGTACATTAACAGGCAGAAAATCCAATAGCTTAAGTCTTCATATAGTAGTTATATGTAAAGCTTGGTGGATGAAAACCTTTTGCATTTTCCCCTTTTTTGAACAGATACTATACTAGAGTTGGCTAAAACCCTAGGAAAAAAAATACGCCTCATGGGAAACTGTACTAATATTTTTTTTCTTTTATGATTGATCACAAACCCATTTTGAACATTACACATTTTTTTTAAGTTTATTATAACTCTGGTTCAACATCTTCTAGCCCAACAAATTGAAGGTGCTGGAATCTTTTGGTCTGGAAGATGTGTTTGCCAATTATTTTTGCACTAGTGCACATAAACAGGGAAGACTGGATCTTAGGTATGAGTTATACATTCCCATACAAAATAATTGTATATTCTATGAAGACTGATTCTTTTTCTGGAGAAATATACAACAACACAAGGGAAATCTTGTACTAGCAGCATAACTGAAGTGGCAAGATACAATATTAGAAAAACAGAGCTACTTTCATTACTGTGATGCTGTGTGTCAGAATGTCTCTCCTTAATGAACCTGTTTGCAATAAGACTCTGGGTGCAAAGAGGCTATTTAGAGAGTCTATTGTGTCTATAGCGAGTCCTTCAAATATCTTCCTACCATTAGACATGCCACATTGACCAATTCTGTCCTGATTGCTGTTCTTTTTACTATCAAGGGACATTCTTGCCCAGACAGACGGATGGATCAGACACTGCAGTTCATAAAATGTTTACACTGTACACACACACACACACACACACACACACACACACACAAGCAACAGAGCTCCAGATCACACAGTGAATCGAATATGGCAGTGTCATATGAAGGCTTATGACTTTCCAATATCAATGAAAGGATTTAAGTTAAACTTTGCTTGTCCTTCTGCTTGTCACTCTCAACAAAAAGCCTTTTTTTCCTCTCTCTTTAGTATATGCCCATGCCCATTGCTCACATGGGAACACTTCAGGCAAATGTTTTCTGGGTCATAAGATTTCCTACTCTACTGAAATTTTCTCCTAATTTATGACAAGAAGACTACACATGTCATGCCATCAAAAAAGGGGGTGAGTTGGGGGTAAGAGAGAGCACAACAACAATAATAAAGAATAGTCAAAGGGACTTTCTTAAAAGATTTAAAATGCCAACTTACAGTGACAGAAAACAAGAGACTTGTCTCTACCATGTAACTGAAGCATTCTGGCTCACACAGTGGCCCTCTATCCAAGTGTAAATAGGAGAGACTGAGGTGTTTAGAAGAAACTTCCTGTTCACCTTACTCTACTACGTTCTCATCAGCTGCCAGGCTTTGCTATAGCTTCACCTTTCACAGACCTACATGCTAAGTGATTCTCTACAAAAGCCCTTTCCTCTTCTGCTTTTTCCAATAGTGCACCCTTTCCACTGAAATACAAAATAGCATGCCTGCTAGCCACCTGCAAAAGGCTTTACACATCTCCCCGATCTCAGCAGTCAAGCAAAAAGAACTTCAAACCCAAAGGTCCAAATTGCCAGTACTCTAATAAATTTAATAACTACTAGTTATACCTATCTGATAAGGAACCAGAGAATTGCACACTGAACTGTACCTGGAGCCAATGAATCAAATGCATCCAAAGACAGTAACAATTCCCATTATTTTTAAATTTCTCTCTCCCTCCTTTCTTCCAGGCTCAACCTGATATTCTAGCAGACCTGACAAATGAACCATCAGCTGTCCTGTAGCTCTGATGTCCAAAGTCATTTGGAATACCTATTATTTCAAGGTATTTCTTTATCCAAGTTCTAAATCCTCATCATAAAACCTTCAAATAATGCCTCTACCTAAACTATTTTGAACATTTACTGATAACATATAAGCATTTTTTAATTGAGATATTTGACATTTTGAGCCTTTTTAAATACATTGAGGATCTGCCTGCAGATTTTAGAAAGAGCAGAGACAAGAAAGACCTGGTAGCAATAATTTTTTTCTTCAAGGAAACTAAGGTTGTAAATGTAAGAGATTTTAAAAAATCTGTCTTGGACCAAACAACCTAAGACCCTGAACTAGTACACCAAACACTGTGTCTACTGGTCTAGCTCATGCCAGGCTGTAGCCCTATATCCAATAACCTTTCTGTATTTATTAATAAAGGGCTTTGGTGTTTTTTAAAATAGCAACATCTCTACAAAATATGCTCAGTTATATCTGTCATATCCACTTGTGTAAAGAGAAAAAGAGTGTGAACAAGTATAGAGTACAAACAATAGAAGAATGATTTCTGTGTTCCTTAAGAACAGTGATTCTCAAAGTACGGTCTCAAGACCAGCAGCATCAGCATCACCTGGGAACTTGTCAGAAATACAAATTCTCAGGCCCTCTCCAAAACTGGCAGAATCAGGGGGGAGTGTGGGTGCCTCAGTCAGTTAATCATCTGACTCTTGATTTCAGTTCAGGTCATGATCTCACAGTTCATGGAGTTGGGCTGTGTGCTAATAGTGTGGAGCATGCTTGGGATTCTCAGTCTCCCAGTTCCTGCTTCCCGCCCCCATCTCTCGACCCTTTCTTCATTTGCACACACACACATGCTCACTCCCTCAAAATAAATAAGATTCTTTAAAAAAATCAGCAGAATCAAAAAAATCTAGGAGTAGGGCCCAGAGGCTATGACTAAACAAGACCTCCATGTGATTCAGATACATGCTCAAGTTTAATAGCAATAGCTTTAGGATATACACTATGATTTACTGAGCTTCATATTAATAATATTTAAAATGGTTAATGCTCCTTAAGGATACATCAACTGGCTAGGAGCAAAAACTAGACTCACAAAGAGGTCTATTTTTAAAATATTTACTTTGAGAGAGAGACAGAGACAGAGAGAGAGAACACAAGTAGGGGAGGGACAGAGAAGGAGAGAAAAAACCCAAAGCAGGCTCCATGCCATTAGCACACAGCCTCATGTGGGGCTCAATCTCACAAACTGTGAGATCATGACTTGCATCAAAATCAAGAGTCAAATCACTTTACTGAGTGAGCCACCCAGACATCCCCATTTCTTTTATTTGGGGATAGGCAAGTACTCTCTTTTAGAATAATTAACAAAATTAAATATTTAAATAAACTCAAATTTAGGGTGAAGTGATAGAAAACAAAATGGAAAAAAAGTAATGAGTTTAATCATAAGAATCAATGGTGAAATGCAAAGACAGGTTAAACAATATGAAGGTATGATTATTTGAAAATTAAAGATCAGAGGGGCACCTGGGTGTCTCAGTCCATTAAACATCCAACTCTTGGGTTTCAGATCAGGTTATAATCGCCTAGATAGTGAGTTTGAGCCCTACATCAAGCTCTGCACTATGCAGAGTCTGCTTGGGATTCTCTCTATAGCCCTATCCTGCTTGTGTGCTCCCTCCTCTCTCAAAATAAATAAATAAACTTAAAAAAAAAAAAAGGAAGAAAGGGACAGCTGGGTGGCTCAGTCAGTTCAGCATCTGACTTTCAGCTCAGGTCATATCTCACTTTGTGAGTTGAAGTCCTGCATCAGAACCTGGAGCCTGCTTTGAATTCTGTGTCTCCCTCTCTCGCCCTGCCCTTCACCTCCACTTGCTGTCTCTCTCTCAAAAATAAATAAATATTAGGGGCGCCTGGGTGGCTCAGTCAGATGAGCATCCGGATTAGGCTCAGGTCATGATCTCATGGTTCATGGGTTTGAGCCCCGCATAGGGCTCTGTGCTGACCGCTAGCTCAGAGCCTGGAGCCTGCTTCAGATTCTGTGTGTCTCTCTCTCTCTGACCCTCACCTGCTCGTGCTGTCTCTGTCTCTCAAAAATAAATAAAGAGCATAAAATTTTTTTTAATAAATAAACATTAAATACATTTTTAAAAAAGAAAATTAAAGATCAGATAAGACACAAGTATAAGGCAAAGAGAAAATGCAGGTGTGGATATAAAGATATTATGAAACCAGCACCAGATAAAGAACAAAATAAGTAAGGGACAGGAGAGAAAGCACTATTATATTAGAGTGGTAACATCACAAGAGAACTGTGCAAAGTAGAAGGAGCAAATTTGAACTGGATCTGGGATTAAATCTCAGGGAAATGATTTCATGAGTACTGTTAACTCAGAAGGTAAAAAGTAGATCATAATCACTCATGACTTCAAAACCAAAGACAGTACTGTTTCTAATAATCAAAGTTAAATACAACTTAAATGCTCAAAGATTAGTGACCGTAATCACAATACTCCCAAACACTGCAATTCCAGAAGGTCATAAAAAAAATTACATACCTCCATGATACTAACATTGAAAAATACATGGGCAAGTAGAAAAAGCAATGAGGGGCGCCTGGGTGGCTCAGTAGGTTACACATCCGGCTTCAGCGCAGGTCATGATCTCACAGTTAGTGGGTTCGAACCCCGCGTGGGGGTTCTGTGCTGGCAGCTAGCTCAGAGCCTGGAGCCTGCTTCGGATTCTGTGTCTCCCTCTCTCTCTGACCCTTCCCTGCTCATGCTATCTCGGTCTCTCAAAAATAAATAAAAAACATTTAAAAAAATTTTTAATGAACAATGATTACTTTCATAATGAGAAAATATAAAAATACAGACACAAGTGTTTTAAGAAAAAAAAAATAAATGACTGCCTTTTTATATGCAGGTATGTGTGGGTACTGCTAACAGAGGTATTAGAGCAGTAATAAAATCCTAGACTTCACAAAAACAGAATGCAGAGACAAAGATATAAACTTTGGAAGGAAAAAAAACACTCTGAACTACAGACAACCATTATAATATATCAGTCTCTATAATCAGAAAAAAAAAGGGGGGGGAGTAACAAAGCTACTACATTGTAACAATAATCTAAATGAAAAGTGGAAAGAACATAGATTATTAAACACATTCTATGTGCCAGATACTTTCACATAATCTCCCTTAATCTTTGTAATAATTTGCAAGGTGGGGTTTAATTAAAGGAAACAAGTATGTTTCTAATGCTCAGAGGACCCTAGAGTTCATGAGCTTTTCTACCACACCAGGCTCCAAAAGGGGCTCTTAACACATAGTTCGTGAAGTGGTACAAGCTGAAATTTAGGGTATTCAAACAACTTCAGAAAGGACTCCAATATCCCTCTTAAGTACAAAATAAATATAGAACAGAAAAGGAAGAGGGGGAAGGGTAGCAAGGGCTGATGTGAGGCAAGCTTGTAGGCTGTGGTTAAGGACTTCTGACTCCTAAGGGAAGTAGACTTTAGCAATGCTCCTTTTGGGGCAGCTGGGTGGCTCAGTTAAGCATCTGACTCTTCATTTCAGCTCAGGTCACAGTCTCAGAGTTCATGAGTTCAAGCCCCCTGCTGAGCCCCACATCAGGCTCTGCACAGGTGGGGAGCCTGCATGGAATTCTCTCTCTCCTTCTCTGTCTCTGCTTCTCCCCTGTGAGCATGTACTCTCTGTCTCTCTTTCAAAATAAATAAATAAACATAAAAAAAGAAAAGAAATCCTTCTTTTCCCTGCTATAGGGCATGACAGTAGTAAGGTAATGACCAAACAAAATCTGTGGCTTAAATGAGTTACCAGAGATAAGGAGAAGAAAGCAAATTTAAGAAGTATTCAAGAGATAGAACTGACAAGATGTCCTGACTGATGGGATGATAATTCTTCTTTTTGACCCAACAACCGTATGAACTTTAATCTAAACTTATGTATATATAACTTCACCACTAAAAAGCTTTGAAAGCATCTCCCATTTGGGGTCTTACAATTTCTTACTTTCTGTCTTTGTAGTACAAACCTACCTACATGTATTTAAATATTAAAAATGGTTTGTTCCATAACTGGTAGATAAAGAAACAAAAATGTGATTTATCCACAAAAAAAATATTATTTGGCAAAAAAGAATGAAGTACTGATACACAGGACAACATGGTAAATCTTGAATATATATATATTTTTTTATTTTTTAAAACATTTTTGAGAAAGACAGAATGTGAGTGGGGGAGGGGCAGAGAGAGATGGAGACACAGATCCAAAGCAGGCCTCAGGCTCCGAACTTTCCACTCAGAGGCCCACGCAGGGCTCAAACCCACCAACTGTGAGATCATGACCTGCGCTAAAGTTAGCCACTTAACCGACTGAGCCACCCAGGTGCCCCACTTTTTATTTTTAAAAAATCTCAGGGTGTCTGGGTGGCTCAGTTGAGCATCTGGCTTGAGCTCAGGTCACGATCTCACAGTTTGTGGGTTCAAGCCGCACATTGGGCTCTGTGCTGACAGCTAGTTCAGAGCCTGGCACCTGCTTTGGATCCTATGTCTCCCTCTCTCTCTGACCCTTCCCTATTCATGCTGTCTCTCTCTCTCTCTCTCAAAAATAAATGAAACATTAAATAGAAAAAAAATTAAAAATCTTGAATATACAACTTACATAACATACTCATGTACTACCGGTATCATTCCATTTGTATGAAATATCCCAAATAGGCAAATCCAAAGACAAAGTAGATCCATGGTTACCTACACCTGCAGGGTGAAAGCAGGCATGGGGATGGCAGCTAAAGGGTCGAATTTCTTTTTGAGGTGATAAAAATGTTCTAAAATTGATTGTGGTAATAGTGATACAATTCTAAATACACTAAAAACCAATGAAATCACTCCATAAGTAGGCAAAGTGATGGTATGTGACTTATATCTAAATAAAGCTGTTTAAGTATTTTGGAGGTGGGACACCTGGGTGCCTCAGTTGGTTGAGCGTCCAACTTTGGCTCAGGTCATGATCTCGCAGTTCATGGGTTCGAGCCCGTCAGGCTCTATGCTAATAGCTAGCTCAGAGCCTGGAGCTTGTCTTCAGATTCTGTGTCTCCCTCTTTCTCTGACCCTCCCTGCTGGCTTGCGCTCTCTCGCTCTCTCGCTCTCTCTCTCTCTCTCTCTCTCTCAAAAACAAATAAAACATTTTTAAAAAATTTTTTAAATAAAGTATTTTGGGGGCAATACTTATTGAGTATGATATGCTCAGCAGTAAGGTGGGCACAGGATGAGCAGATAAGACAACAGGGTATCTATCAGCCCTGAAACAGCACAAAATCTACAAAAAATAAAATCCCTGTAAGTCAACAGGTTCCTATCCATAGGATCTTCTACATGATTCTATGTAAAATAATCTTCTCAGCATCTTTAAGAAAAAATGCTTTCCCAAGAAACACATTCATTTTTCTTTTGATTTTTAACTCCACAGGGGTATTTATATACTAAGATAATATTTCACATCACTGACAGAAAGGTTATTTAATCATACAGTTGAAGAACATTCCCTATAAAAGATTTAATTCTGCTGTTTAAAAAAACTCCCTGGATAAAACATTTCTAGAGACATATGGAGAGTGTAAAAAAAAAAAACTGAATGTAACAACACTAGCCTTAAATTCATGTCTAGCCATATAACATCTAGCTCAATGTATGCTTTTATTTATTTGGATTTAATGGGACTCATTTTTAGATTTGTTCTTCAAGCAGGTATCTTGGAAAGTACAGGTCTAAATGCCAAAGATCTGAAGATCTAGATTCAAGAGCTCATGTCATCAGGGCTGGACTGTTTTTCAGGAGTGTTGGTAGTAAACAAGCAGTTTATATCAACAAAAAATACAGCAGGGGCATAGTAGAAGGGGCTTACCTTTTTTTTTTTTTAAGTTTATTTATTTATTTTGAGGGAAGGGGCAGAGAGAGAGGGAAAGGGAGAGAAAATCCCAAGCAGACTCCACACCATGTCAGCACAGAGCTCAACTCGGAGTTCAATCTCATGAATGAGAGATCGTGACCTAAGCCAAGATCAAGAGTAGGATTCTTAACTGACTGAGCTATTCAGACACCTGGACATACCTTTATATTACCCTAAAGTTTAAAAATTTAAATACAAATACATTAATTCAGCAGTATTTAAAATAAAAAAAGTTGGAAACCTATCTTTTGTTTTTTTTAAAAAATATTTTATTGTCAAAATGGTTTCCATATAACACCCAGTACTCTTCCCCACTAGTGCCCTCCTTTATCACCACCACCTCTATTCCTCCTCCATCTCCCCCTTCAACCCTCAGTTCCTTTTCAGTATTCAATAGTCTCTCATGATTTGCATCCCTCTCTCTCCCCAACTCTCTTTCCCTCTTCCCCTCTCCCTGGTCCTCCATTAGGTTTCTCCTACTTTCCTGTTAGACCTATGAGTGCAAACATATGGTTTCTGTCCTTCTCTGCCTGACTTATTTCACTTAGCATGACACCCTCAAGGTCCATCCACTTTCCTACAAATGGCCATATTTCTTTCTTTCTCATTTATTTATTTATTTTATAGTTCTTGTGCCAGGAAGATTTCATTGCCATGTAGTACGGAAACCTATCTTTTGAATATGAGGACTCTATAAACAAACAATGGCTCATGACAGAATGCTATATGGCCATTAAAATTTATATTTAACAAGTACCCCCAAGGTTATAAAAACAATGACTTTTATACTTCAAAATGTCAGTTACAAACTACTATATTCAGTATCATCTCAATTTTATAAAATTAAAGATGCAGGAAGGTTACAAAATCACATGTAAGGTAATCTCTAGGTGTTATAAACAGTTTTAAATTTTTTAGTTACATACAATCCAAATTTTCTAAAATATATTAGTATTTCTGTTATGGAGGTGCAGGAATAAAACAGTAAATTTATAGTTACTTCTCATCAAAGTAAAACTGAAGAAGAAAAATGGTTTTAGTTTATTTTTGAGAGAGTATATGTGCACACAAGCAGGGCAGAGCAGAGAAAGGGGGAAAGAGAGAGAATCTCAAGCAGGCTCTGCGCTTTCAGGCCAGAGCCCCATGAAGGGCTCAAACTCACAAACTGTGAGATCAGGACCTGAGCCAAAATCAAGAGTCAGATGCTTAACTGAGCCACACACGTGCCCCAATGCAGAAAAAAAAAAATGTTCTGGTCCAAAATGAGAGTTCTGATTATCTGAGTGTTACTTGCCTAAAGTTTTAATATACTAGTCTTCCAACATGCCGAGTTTTCTCTTTACTCTGGGCTTTTACCAATGTTGTTTCTTGTGCCAGGAAGATTTTTAGCCATGTTTCCTTGAGCCCTTCACTTCACCAGGCTAACTCTGAAGAACTAGGAGTCAGAGGCATCACTTACTCTAGGAAGTCTCTGGTACTACATGTACTGATGAACTGCTGGGCTTACAGTTCCACAGCATTTATCACAAGATACTATGGTTGCCCGGTTTCACATTTTTCCCTACCCACTCTAAGATACTTTGAGTGCAAGGAAAAAGTGTTTTTGTTTTGTTTACCACTACATTAACTATACTTTGTAGCATATAGTATGAACTCGATAAATAATTGTGAAAAAAAGAATTTATGGATTAATGGATGAATTAAGAAGTAAACATTCTGTCAGAGACACTAAGCACACCTAATTCTTAGAAGCATTTACTCTAAGTAAACCAGGGGTTTGTGTTTGGTGTAATGAATAGTTCAGAGTATAATCGTTCAGTAATATAAGCAAAACACAGGTCTTATGTGCTCCTGTTCACAGAACCTGTAAATGTGAAAGCATGAGCCTAGTAGAAAGTTAAATATATCCAATCACAGGGTATTAAGTGTGTTACTGTCTTAAATACACCATTGCAAATAAACAGAAATAAGGTGCAATTAAGGGAAACAATTAAAATAGAATTATACCGCATTTCCTGAACTTGGTTCCCAAAGATCAGATTCAGATGTTGCTTTTATTCAAAACCTTTGAAAAAGTAAATAAAACATTCTGCACAATGCTCACTATAAATCTTAATTTACCATCCAAATTAAATCTAAACATAAACATAACCCTAAAACCTCCTCCAGTCTTACAAATATTCAGACAATCAAAATTTGACCTGTAGGACAGCAATTTTACTATATGAGTACAATATTTATGCTGCAGAGATAAGTTATACAGATCACAGTGACTTACACTTATGTTACATTTAAGCTTACTCTTGCGCATATTACACGGTTCAAGAGTCTACAAATTTACCTAAAGCTCAAGTTGCCTATGAAACAATTATACTATTTAGGACACTTTTTCAAGCAGGCTCTATGCACAATATGGGGCTTGAACTCAAGACTCTTGAGATCAAGAGTTGCACGCTCTACTGAGTGAGCCAGCCAGTCGCCCCTAGGACATGTTTAATATTGATTTAGGTTTAAGATCTATTTAGGAATAGCTGATAAAAGCCTCCAACAATAAGGACTACTTTGTATTAACTACTTTAGCATGTGATCCTAATAGCTACACAAAAAACTTTAAGAATTCACAAATTAAATCGCTACTTTATTTATACCACTACTATATTCTATTTTCCTTCAATGATGTCTAGAAATGTTAAAGAAAGTGGATCATATAAAATATCAGGGCTATGTTAAAAGTAGATCATCTCTAACCTTAGCTATGCAACAACCCAATTAGCCAAAGGTACACTGGTAATTTTCCAAATAAAAAATTTAATATTCATTTAAATTTTAAGTTTTTTGATAATTAAAAACACTGTAAAATTTTTTCATTTAAAATTTCAAACATAAATTGATAAGTGACACCTCAACTAGTAGAATGGCATCTAATTTTCTTTTTCCAATTAAGTTGACACAAATTCAAAAATTTTAGTTAAAACAAAAAAATTCTTTTTTTTTAATTTTAGAGAAAGAGTATGTATAAATGGGGGAGAGAAACAGAGGGGACAGAGAGAGAGGATGAATGAATGAATGAATGAATGAATGAATGAATCTTAAGCAGGCTCCACAGTCAACACAGAGCTTTATCCCATGACCCTGGGATCATGACCTGAGCAGAAATTAAAAGTCAGATGCTCAACCAACTGAGCCACCCAGGTACTCCTATAAGAAAACACTTGTATTCAGAGAATGGAGGAAAGCATTACAGAAAGAAGAAACAAATGTAACAATATTTTTAGTCCAAGAGGCTTTGATGCCATACTGTTCCAGCAATGGAGACTCTGAGAGCATAGCCCCACTTCTAGAGTTGCTCACATTGTGGTGGGGAAGACAGATAATTAGGGTTCAGTGCAGTGAGTTGTTCTCAAAGGTCTTTGTAGTAATCTGATGCTACTTTTTCACAGAGTAAGTGGGACACCTACCACCCTTGAAAATAAGTTAAAGAATTTTTTAATCTAGTCTGGAGTATCACACAAACATACAAATAAGTGTTCCATACGGTATAAAGCAGTAGGTAGCTTAAGGAAAAAACTGCAAAAATAGGAAGCATACCTGAGAAACAATAAGCCTAGAACACAATATTAAAAAGACCATCAGCAAGAGATGGAGGTGAAGATACACTTGCCTATTCCTTTTTTTAATTTTTTTTACAGTTTTTATTTATTTGAGAGAGAGAGAGAGAGAGAGCGAGAGAGCGAGAGAGAGAGAGAGAGAGAGAGAGAGAGAGAGAGAGACAGCATGAGCAGGGGAGGGCCAGAAAGAGAGGGAGACACAGAATCTGAAGACAGGCTCCAGGCTCTGAGCTAGCTGTCAGCACAGAGCGTGATGCAGGGCTCGAACCCATGAACCATGATATCATGACCTGAGCCGAAGCTGGATGCTTAACCGACTGAGCCACCCAGGCGCCTAATGCTTGCCTATTAAGGAGAACCCTGAACACAGAAGGAAGGGCTTATTCTGACCAGAGAGGGTCTACTGTAAATGGATGAAGTTTGACAGCTGAGCAGTGATAGAGTCAAATGTTTTTAAAAGTCTCCAGTGCCAATGAGTATAGTGCCCTGGAGGTAAACTGGCCAAATTACCATAGTCAGCTTACAGTAGGGCAGTAAGATTGAAAAGGAGTAAAGGAGTGATATGAATTCACTTTATAAACCACCAATCCCATTCAACTCCCTGGTAATCATAAGACTTTTTTTTTTTAAAGGAAGGGACAATTTTAAGAGACAATGCAAACTAAAACAATTGCCTTCAGGATTCGGCAGCAAATGGGGTGGGAGAACAAACAGGAAGAAAATGATCACTCATGTATTTGAGTCTGGTCTCCTGTGAAACCAGGAAAATGATGGTCACTTCTAGAGACTGGTGAAGGGTCCTGTGTACACGCTGACATAACAGTGCATTTCAGAGACAGCTTCCAAAAAATTTTCTTGAAATGGGAATGTGCTTGTATATTAGAGAAAGAACTAGAACCTTAAACTCATCTTTGCCAAATACAACCCTCCACTAAGTAAATCTGCATCTACTGCAACATAAGACTAGATTGTCTCAACCTTAAATTCTCTCTCTGGCAAAGTTTCTGTTGGGGCCCTTACCTCCTGATTGACACTGTGGATGAATAACTGTTCCCTATTTTTAGAGATCAGAATTAGAAAAATTAAAAGATGAACTGGAAAACCAGAGAAAGTAATTGGATCAGGTGACTAAAGTGATAGAAGTTCTTGCTCTATATTTCTTGAGTAGTTACTCAAGAGCAGATGCAGTTAAGAAGACCTAAAGTTTATATGCTCTTTAAGAAAAAAACATGCAAAAATATATGCAAACTTCACAAAAAGAAATGACCATGTGAACACATGTTTTGGGGCCTTTCCCAGGGTCTTGAAGGGCAACTTGTCTCTGTGCACATGCCTCTATTCAGAAGAACAGTCCTGGAGCTCATTGGCTATCTGAGGAAACTGAAAAGAAGGTGGACAATCTCAAAAGAAGGTGGGCAACTTCTGTTGTGATAGGAAGACACAGACTTTCCTGGAAAGCACCAAAAGAGTTAAAAATTTCCCCAAAAAAATGTAGGCAAAAAGAGATGAGTGTCTTTGACCAGCTGATTACTCTTACAAAGGTCTCACTGGGCAGGGGTAAAATACAAAGAAAAGCATGTGCCAGTTTTTACAGAAAACATATGGGAACTTACCAGGGGAAATTTGCCTTCTCTTAAGTAAACAAGGAGTCCTTTCAGGTATTTTGAGTTGAAATTGAGAAGGACATTTTTAATTATAGAGAATGTGGAGAAAAAGGTAACCCACTGGAGAATAGTGACCATAATGCATTAATATTCAACTTCATTCCTCAGGTAAGGTAGGTGGAAGAGACTAGATCAGGAGTTAAAGTTTTTACATACAGAGACCCACTATACAAGGGAGGAAGGAAGGGAGGCAGGGAGGGGAAAAAAGAGGAAACAGTAGAAAAACATCAGTCTCTATGTGAATAAGTTTACATGAGGGACTTTTTGTAAAAGAAACACTAACAAATGTTAAAGAAAATTAATTTATTCCCGCAAATGTGGCTCCTCAAAATAATATTAAAACAAATATGAAATGTAAACTGTTAAGGCAAAAGCTCTCTTTTCTGTCCAAGATGTCCTGTTCTATGTGAGTAAGTGCTCGGGGCAAGCAAATTCATTGGCACTGTCTCTAGCGCTGAATTCCAACAGCAAGGGGGGAGATGTACTACACCAAATGAGGAAGGGTAAACTCTGGTAGGCATAGGTGGAGCAGGAAGAGCAAAATCACAAAGGGCAGCACCCCTAAGGGAAGGTCTTTGATCTGTAGTGCAATAAGCCCAATCCCACAGAGTCCCCACCTTCTCCCCCATCCCAAACTCAACTCTCATCCAGCTAGTTGGACAGCTTCTCCCCTCTGCCGCTGCTACTAGAAAGAGACTGGTAAGACCACAGATCGGACAAAGATCAAACAGGTCAGGCTAGAGAACAGTAATGGTGATTCCAGGCTCCCCTGGGAATAATAAAGTAACAGAGGAAATGGTAAGAGAGCCAATTAGTACATTTGCAGGCAAGAGAGACTGGAGGCCAAGGAAAAGGATGGAATTAAACACCAATTTTGCCAGTCTGCCCACTTCGATGTTATTCTTCACAGATAAGGAAGTGACAAGCAACTAAGACAAAGGCATAAAAATTTGCAAGAGTGGCAAGAGCCCTGTAACTAGCTCTGCCTCCACCATCGCTCTGTGATCCTGAGTGAGTCATCAGAGCCTCAATAGACTTCCTTGCTCTTAACTATAAAATTAAGAGTGAGGAAAAAAAATAATCATGTGAGGGGGCACCTGGGTAGCTTGGTTGGTTAAGCATTCGACTTAGGCTCAGGTCATGATCTCCCAGTTTGTGTTCAAGCCCCGCGTTGGGTTCTGTGCTGACAGCTTCGAATTCTATGTGTGTGTCTCTCTCTCTGCTCTTCCCCTGCTCACTCTGTCTCTCTCTCTCAAAAATAAACAAACATTAAAAAATAAAGTAATCGTGTGAGTCCTTCCCATGATAGCATGCTAGAATTCTAAAGACAGCATGGTGTACACAGAAGTGTATGGACTCTCGAGCCACACTGCCTGGATCTGCATTCCAGCTCTACCCAAACAAGCTGTCTGACTCTGGGAAAGTTACCTGACCTCTCTGGACTTCAGTTTCCCATCTATAAGAGATAAAAATCTAAATACTCTCTATCTCATGGAACTGTCCTGACTATGAAATGCTGTGTTAGCTGTAATTATGGCCGTGAGCCAATTTTCTATCCAATACTTTTTGGTTACAGGTCTTTGTGCGATAAATCACCCTTCCTTATTCATCAGAAGAGCAAACTCACTGTCCACCGCTTCCGCAGGTGCTTTCCTTCCTATACCAGAGATATACATTAATCAAGCAAAGAATTCTCCCATTAGCCTGGATGCAGCCTGAGGATCTTTACTGAATAAGAGCACAGAAAATGAGTCAGTCACATCTTAAATACAGATAATACTGTGTTCCTCTTTCCCTACTTCCACCCCATACTGTTCAAACATCCAACTTACAGGGTCTCCTCTTCCCGACCTGTTGTCACACCTATATTCCCAACTTCAGTTGAGACCAATCCCCCTCGCAAACACGTCTCAAACCAAGCCCTACCTTTGCAACTCTCCTCCATGAACACCTGGCTAACTTAGAGTAACAGACTCTACTCTTGGTCCTCTCAAATTCATCCTCCAACCAATCTCAGATAATTTACCTGCTTATAACCCAAAGGTTTTACATGCAACCACATGAGTGAATCTCAGCAGTATTACACTAAAAGAAAGAAGCCAGACCTAAAAGTTTACATACTGTTGAATTCCACTGGTATGACATTCTGGAAAAGGCATAACTCCATAGGGGCAGAACACAGATCAATGGTTGCCAGGGCTGGGGGAGACAGGAGGGGTTAGTCACTCAGAAGCGCTGAGGATTTAGGGGTGATATACATGTTCTTCATCTGGACTCCGATGGTGGTTATGGAACTTATATCAAATGCACCAAACTACATACTAAAATGGGTCCATTTTACAGTATATAATTTATATCTTAATATAAAAGAAATGGGAAAACCCTGAGGACTCCCCCACTGCCTACAAGTTCCCGGGCACTGTTGATCTGTATCATCTTGCTCTCCACATCCCAGCAAAAATCAACTTTTTAAAATGTCCTGCACTCTTCAAACACAAGATTCTTACCATTGTCTTACTCTTCAAAACAGCTTTTCCAAATTAACTCCTAAGCCCTCCAGGCTGTCTCCCTGTCTCTACCACCCCTCAAATTCCCAAACTAATAAGTTAGGTGCCTTTCCTCTAGGCTCTCATAATGCCTGATATTTCCCTATTAATGCATTCAACAAAATGTACATATTACATATCTGCCTATATGTTGTGATATAATAATCTTATCTTTCATCAATCAACCGAAATGTGAATTCTTTGAGGAAAAAGGACTACTTTTTATTCACGTGTATGCAGCCTGGCACATGGCAGACACTCCAAATCTGTATTGGAAGACATGTCTCATAAGGCATCACTATATCCCCACCACTTATAAGGTACCCCCTTGGTTCAATAAATACAGGCAGCTTTTGCTGCACAGCCACAGAAATAACCATGCGAGCTAAAACCACACAAACCAATCTTAATAATCAACAGGAAAACTATGATTTTTCTAAGACCTCTAACTTTTTTGGGGGGGTTAAAACATTAAAAACCCTCTATTGTTATAAAGACACACACACATATATGAAAATGGGAAAAAAGCATTTATCCTTTATAAAAAAAAAAAAAAGACAAGAGTTTTTTGTACTGACTTCTTCTTACTGTATGATTCAAAATGCCAAAAGAGCAACTTTTGTATACCTTAGTGAACTGGAATACTCCTAAATTTGGATTAGCTCCTAACATTTTATCCTTTGTGTTTTCTTTCTCTTGCAGTATCCCTCTAAGGACTTCCTTTAACATGATTTTTTTTGCCAGCATCCTTTCCTCTGTTAGGTCTTCATCCTTTTAGCTAAAACACCTTTTTAATTTATGGTAAGTTACCCTTCACTAAGCTCCTCTGGCTGCATATACAAAATATCTCCAACATTGGCAATGTTGATATTCCCATGGTTAGCTATTTTTCCAGAACTCTTTACAAGTGGTTCAATTTCATTTCCAGTGTTATCATTTTTCACTTCTTTGCTGCAACTTTGGTCTTTGTCTGCCAGTTCTCTCTCTGCATTATCTATTTTTAGAAGATGTTATGTGAGTTTTTCTCCCAGGGACAAAAAGGCAACATACCTACATGCTTTGCTGTATGTTCAGGGACAAATAACAGGGTGTGCTAGTTGGACTTTTTACAATTATTCATCATTAACGTAAGTGAAATTTAAACTGTTTTTGGGAAACTGGTGTTATTTAATTAACTATAATAACTGAAAACTGTGCATACATCGGGACTGTAAAAACTAAGAACTTTTTATATTTAATAGGTAAATAAATAATCTTAATAGTAATGAACTTGCTCACCACTGGGCCAAATTTAAGGAATAGGAATTTAGGGGCACCTAGGTGGCTCAGTTGGTTAAGCATCTGACTCTTGATTTGAGCTCAGGTCATGATCTCATGTTTCCTGGATTCAGACCCCACATCAGGGCTCCATCCTGACAGGCAGACATTAAAAAAAAAAGGAATTGGGCGGGCACCTGGGTAGCTTAGTCATTAAGCATCCAATCCTACATTTTGGCTCAGGTCATGATCTCACAGTTTTTGACTTCAAGTCCCACATCAGGCTCCACGCTGGGTTTGTGAAGCCTGCTTGGGATTCTCTTTCTCTCCCTCTCTCTGCTACTTCCTTGCTCTAAGTAAATAAATAAATGTTTTTTAAAAAAGGAATAGGAATTTATGCTCTTCCCATCTGCACACTCTAGCTTATAACATCACAAAATAAAGGCAAGTTCCTAACAATTCAATTTATAGTCAAGTATAACAAATTAGAGGAAAGAGTCAGATTATAATCCAAAATCTGTTACTGGTAACAAAGTTAGGTAACTAACACTGTGCCTCTGTGACTTCCCCTATAAAATACAGTTAAATAGTACTTCCTTCTGCACAGGGTGGTTGTGAAGATGAAGGAAGAAACATTTTAAAACGCACTTTGAAAAATTCAATTAGATACCATTACATCAAGAGTATACTGATTACGTGAAAGCGGTATTCTAAGAGCTTTTCATGAATTTTCTCATACAATTCTCGTAACAACCTATAAGGTAAGTAGTAGTATAGTCTCCATTTTACGGAATACTGAAGCACCGGGAAGTCAAATAACTTGTCCAAGGGCATGCAAATAGTAAGCAGTGAAGCCTGTATTTGAACTCAAGAAGTAAAACTCCATAGTTCAAGTTCTTCAAAACTTCTTCATTCCTATGTCTGCTTTCTCAGATCATAGAAGGACATGGTCACTGACAAGTGTAATACACTGAGTCCTAGAAGTTGGACAAACCAAATTCACTATGACCCAACACAGGAACCTTCTATTGGGACATTTGCAGGTTTCTGGCAAAAGGACAAATATACACCATGTCCAGAAATCCAAGAAAGTAAACAGAACTATCAAAGGAGCCACAAAAGCAGATGGGGAGTTCAAATATATTCAATTATTTTACGCTATTGAGTGGAAACATACATATCCAAAAAGTACTAAGAAACAAAATTAATTTTGCAAGAATAGTGAAGAAATTATATTTATCATGAGTGTATAAAAAAAAAAAGCAAGAGTGCCACAAAGACAACATATGTAATACAAACTTCATTGACATTTTCAGTACCACTGACCCTGGAAGTTAATAACACTGTTTGGTAAGGTCTGATTTCACAAGGAATTCCACATGGAAAAGAAACATGAGAGCCTAATAAGGATGTATGATACGAAAGCAAAGGGATTAGTTAACTAAAATAAGTAGATTCCTCTCAAAATCTAATCCATTCAGAAGGATACATTTAGAACATTTGTATCTCATTAGGGGTATTAAGTGAGAAAGACTCTCAGAACCAAGCAGTCCTAATTATAACTCATCTTAGGAAATAAAGTGAATTTTCTTTACTAAACAGGAAAATATACTGTAAAAACAGCTTAAATATAAGAACAGGACTGTTGACAGTGATATACCAAATAAACCGTATAGCCCAAAGGAATACCAACTAAAAACTAAATAACCACTCTAATAAAATGTATTTTTAGAAAATTACCCACACCTCTTTCTTCCTTTCTCTTATTATCAATCCTAACAATCTAAAGCAGAAAAAAAGCTGCTAAGCAAAGAGCATCCAATTACAAAGAACAGAAACAAAATAAAGTAATACAAGCCAGAAACAAACATGTTTGTTCCATCACACACACCTTCACCAAGGTTCCATCAGTGGTGAAAATGAGATGGTTAATAAGAATATTTCACTAGCAGAAGTGCATCTGCTATGGGAAGGGGCAGTTGAAAACGTTTTGAATCCCACCAAAAAGGAGTACGTGTCCAAAATAGAAAACACTTTAACTGATATATAGTGGATTGTGTGACTTATAGATTTTAAGAACTACTTCACAGATCTGAAGGGAAGATAATAAAACGGGTATGATTAAAGCATTAAAGCACTGGGGCATCTAGGTGGTTCAGTCAGTTAAGCATTCGACTTTGTCTCAGGTCATGATCTCACTGCTGACAGCCCAGAGCCTGAAGCCTCCTTCAGATTCTGTGTCTCCCTGTCTCTCTGCCCCTCCCTCATTAGTGTTCGTTCTCTCTCTCTCTCTCTCTCTCTCTCTCTCTGAAATAGAAATAAACATTTAAAAAAAGTTGTTTTTTTTTAAAGCACTGAAGCATTTTATTAGATAGAAATTAGGTTGAGCCCAGGTAAGAAAAAATCCAGTTTATAGGAACTTAAATTATTAGTTCTCTCGCAGAATTGGTGAGTAGTCAGGGTATCAATGACACCAGCTCTGCCTTTCCTATCAGTGTCCATCCTCATGCTTGCTCACCACCTCAGTAAGCATCACAGCCAAATTCCAAGCCATAATTTGTGTTTTCATTCCATATGGGAGACTTTCACTACCCTCTCCCTTCAGACCTTCTCTTAAAAACTACTAGCCAGAACTTAGTCACATACCCATTCTTAAGACCAATCACTGCCAAGGGAAACAAAATCATCACGACTTGACTTTTCTTATATTAATAGTGAGTCATCTCCCATTATTGCCATGGCTTTCCTGCTCCCATTCCTCACTCCCAGACATTTCAGAAGAGAGAGGTGAGATGGTGCTTAGGGTAGACATCAGTACTGAGCTCAATACTTTTTAAAGATTCATAGGACAACTATAAAAGGGCAGTTTTATGAAAAGAAGTCAACAGTAAACATCACTATCTAGGACTCTATGAGGTTACAGAACACTTCATCATTAGACAATAGGAGCACCAGAATGCAATGAACTATTTTACTATTTAGAGGAATAAGAGTCAGTAATCAGAATCATCATCAATCAGAAGAAACATCAATCAGAAGAAACTATGCCAGTTCTTTTCATTTTACATTTGTCATTAGGATCTAGTTGTGCAACCCTGTCCAACCTCACCTCTCCACTCAGTCTCTACTGAAGGGTTCAGGGGGTGGGAAAACATATAGGTCTAGATTCATCAATCACTCCATTTTTTAAGTTAGCAATTTTTCCCTTCCAAGAAAAGCAGTGAAGGTCAAATTATAGGAGCTAACTTGATAAAAAAAAATTTCCCATCCAAGATATCTTCCTGTATTTAGATTTTTGGTTATAGACTTAGGATGAAGGAAAACTCAAATACCTTGAAAAGCTCAGAATGCAATGGTCTTTGAGGGCACAGACCATTCCTTCTGTATCTTAACTTTTCAAACAGCTTTCATCCTAAAATTGGAATCACTAGGGGGTGCCTGGGTCACTCAGTCAGATAAGCATCTGACTTAGGCCTAGGTCATAATCTCGCCATTCCCAAGTTGGAGCCCCACGTTGGGCTTTGTGCTGACAGCTCACAGCCCGGAGCCTGCTTCAGACTCTGTATACCCTCTCTTTCTCTGCCCCTCCCCAACTCGTGCTCAGACTCGCTCTCTCAAAAATAAATGAACATTAAAAAAATTTTTAATTGGAATCATTAGGCTGATGCCTATTCAAAGTATGAATACAAACTTATGAAACTTCTCATTTTTTAAAAAGATTTTATTTTTTAAGTAATCTCTGTACCCAACTCATGGCTCAAACTCACACTCAGAGATCAAGAGTTGCATGCTCCACCTTCTGAACCAGCCAGGCAACCCCATTTCTTCTAACATAGGTTCCATACCCAACATGGGGCTTGAATTCACAATCCTAAAATCAATAGTCACATACTCTACTGACGGCGCCAGCCAGGCACTCCAGAACTTTTCTCATTTTTATTTATTTATTTATTTATTTATTTTAATGTTTATTTATTTTATTGAGAGAGATTAAGAGTAGGGGAGGCAGAGGTGTACAGAGAGGGGGGACAGAGGATCCACAGTGGGTTCTGTGCTGACAGCACAGAGCCCCATGTGGTGCCTGAACTCATGAACCATGAGATCATGACATAGGTCAAAGTCAAATGCTTAAACCCCTGAGCCACCCAGGTGCCCTATTTTCTCATTTTTGAAGTAAATTGCCTCACATACTCTTTCTTGAATATATCTCATCTTTTTCTCAATGCTTTTGGGTTGTTCTTTCTACCTTAATACTTGCTTGCCAATTAGAGATCTAATTTCTGTCATTCAAATTTTATCAGAGGAAACTCAAGGTCTATCTCACATGCCCCCTTTTCTTCCATGCCCAGGGAGAATTCAAGACTTTGAATCATTCTTCACAGGGTTTGCTCACTATCCTACTCTCAAACTCCCTAAGGCCTTTAGTAGACCCATGCAATAGATGGCATGTAATCAATGCTCTGTTAAAGTCGCCAGAAGTAATGAGACCAAAAGGTCAGCTGACTATAGTTGAAAATAGGACCACTGGGGTTCTGGGGTGGCTCATTTGGTTAAGCATCTGACTCTTTATTTAGCTCAGGTCATAATCTAATGTACATTGGTTTGAGCCCCATATAGGGCTTCGTGCTATCAGTGCAGAGTCTACTTGGGATTCTCTCTCCCTCTCTGCCCCTCTCCCCACTCGTTTGCTTGCTCTCACTCTCTCTCTCTCTCTCTCTCTCTCTCTCTCTCAAAAATAAATAAATAAACTTAAATAGATTCAGTAAAGAAACTGGGAAGGCTCAAGAGAAGATGGTAAGAAGGAATCTACATCTGATATAAAGACTGATGTCTTTATATTCCCTGAGACACCTAATCTGCATGCATCTACACAGAACAGACAAAAACTAATTCTGGTTTTAAATACACACACACACACACACACACTCCAAAAGTCACTGCAATGCCAGAAACATTTGGGAGACTGAGCCATCTGATGATAATTACAGGAATCCTGGAAGGGAAAATAATGCTCAGGGAAGGCCAGACGGCCCTGCAATTATAAATCCTACCTCAGCCCCAGAGTCCTCCCCACACCCTCCACATCACTGCCAGGGAATGGTGGATAGTGATGCTTCTACTCAACATTCCCAGGCCAATCTTCCAGGAGAAGCATGCTCACACACACTGCTTGAGAGAACGCATCATGATTTTGGTTTGCTCAAGTTTTTCATCCTTTGAAGTAAGACACTTCATGATTACCATGAGTTTGGTTCCCAAGGATATAAGACTTAGAGTGAAAAGATAATTGAAAAGGTAAACCACTGAAAATATTAGTATGACACTAAAACTTTTTTCCAAGTTCCTTTATTCATTGAATTGATCCTTGTGGAATTCAGGGTAGGGAATTGGGAGGTAAGCATAATGGTTGGGAGGCAAAAATCAGCAAATATTTACTAAGCACCTCTCAGAGCAAGCTGCTTTCAGAAGTAAGAAACCTTGCAAAGGAGATGGCATCCCAATTCAATGACAACTAAAGCTCTCAGAGTGGCAAGGTGCCCAGTCCCAAAGCTCTTAAAAGAAGGTAGCAGGCTGGAAACCCAAGCCTACCTGACTCAGAAGCCCACACTTTTCTACCAAACTACACTGCTGGAGACAGACAGCAAATACTAGTTAGATCTAGTATAAGACAAAGAAGCATTTGCCAATCACTACCTTACCAATATACAACTGACTTAATTTCTTTCTTCTTAAATAACTCATATAAAGTATAAGAAGTGAGTTGCATGCAGGTAATTCACAGAAAGTTTTAAAACTTTTCATAAAAAAGCTTTTTAAGATTATTTGTAAGGGAGAAAAAGCACACATACTAGTAGGGGAGGAGCAGAAGAGAGACAAAAGATCCCAAGCAGGCTCTGCACTGACAGCAGAGGGCCTGAAACTCAGCAACTGTGAGATTATGACATGAGTTGAAACAGATACTTAACCAACTAAGCCACCCAAGCACCCCTATTTGTAAAATTTTCTAAAAATTGTTATTTATCTACCAAGAGAACATATAATGCTATTATTAACCATTTGGTACATTTCCATCCAGCATTTCTTCTTTATATATATCTTTTTAAGTGCCACAAAGTTGGCATACTATTTCTAGTTTTGTGTCCACTTCTTTTCAATTAGTATATTGTGAGTATACTCCCATGTCATTAGAAATTCCTCAAAAGTCTGATCTTTTCAATAATTACATCAGATATATTTCATAACTAAAGTCTTCCAACTGAAAGCTATGTGCTGACAGGATTAGGAAACTTAAATACTTAAAATATTACATATTCCATGTAGATGTGTAAGGAAACAAGAACGTATAAGAGACCGCGAGCCATGAATCATATTCCACAGAATCCCTAAGAGGATGCACTTCAGCAGAATCACATTTGACAAAATACAAAGTTAGAAATATTGCCAACCCATTAATACACCAAAAACTGTACAAAATTCAAAATTAGGATTGCAAATTATCAATTATCTTCTGCCAATACCTTTTCTGGGTCGATATATAAGTCAAAAGTGCCAACACTGTGGAATCTTTCTTTCTTTCTTTCTCTTTTTTTTTTAAGAGAGAGAATGAGTGAGTGAGTAGGGGAAAGGGGCAGAGGGAAAGAGAGAGAGAATCTCAAGCAGACTATACACTCAGCATGGAGCCCAACGCAGGGCTCAGTCCCACGACCTTGGGATCATGACCTGAGCTGAAATCAAGAATTGGATGCTCAACTGACTAAACCACCTATGTGCCCCATGGAATCATCTTTAAATAGAGTCATGATAAACTGGGCTTCTACAATGTGGCACACAGCAAAGAACTGTTCAACTATCTTATAAAACACAATAGTGATACTAATGATAGCACTACTAAGAAGTAAAAAGGAAGAGAACAGTGATGATAGCTTTCATCCTTTAAGTATTATTCTCTGTAAGTCACTGTTCCTAACTCTTAATATAGATTTTTTAGATCTAATCCTTTCCAAATCCCATGCCATGTGGTAGCTACTTCTCTTATCCCCATAAAGTAACAAGCAACTTGAACCAAGAAAACTTAAGATCAAGTCCATTCATGGCTGTGATGATCTGCACATAGTTTCTTCTCTTTAGGTATCCAATTTCCTCAGTTTATAATGGAAGAGTTGGGGCTGACAGCAGTGTAGATTAAATGAACTCTCAGGTACTATGGATTTGACAATCACTTGAAAATATATATGAGCCCCTCTCAACCAATAGCAAACACACCACTAAATAATCATGTCACTAAATCTCATTATGGGCTCACAATCTTTCATAGCATAGCATACTAGGAAGTTATGAACAACCGACACGTTAGCTTTAAAAATGAAACCTCCTAGGGGCGCCTGGGTGGCTCAGTTGGTTGAGCGTCTGACTCTTGATATTGGCTCAGGTCATCATCTGGCAGTTCATGAGTTCAAGCCCTGAGTGTGGTGCCTACTTGGGATTCTTTCTCTCCCGTTCTCTGTGCCCCTCTCCAGCTTTCATGCACAGGCGCTCGCTCGCGCTCTCTCTCTTTCGCTCTCTCTCTCTCTCTCTCAAAATAAATAAACAAACAAAAAAAGAAGCCTCCTTGGCCACCTAAGCTGTACACCTGGTAAGAATGTCACAAAAATTTCAAAAGCTAGAGCTTGCTAATTCTAGAAATCTGAACCCCAAGATGAGTGCAATGTGCCAATATCTAGTATCCAGCCAAAAACTCTTGAGAAACTGGGTTTTCCTGCTACGCTAAAAGATGGCTGACCTAAACAAAAATATAAGCTTACCAACAGTTGCCTGCGACAACCAAAACAAAAGGTCTGCCATGGTGGGGCATGAAAATCCAAGTCAAGTCCCAGTAAAGAAAGGAGAGCAACCCACCAAAGAGAAGGCTGTCTCCAGAAGCCAAGTGTGGAATATTCATCACGGCCTGAGGGAAGAGGACCAAATCTTAACTTTCATCTAGCCCTGCTCCCATGTATTAAGTTAATGTTTTAGCTCAATGAAAATAATTACCAGCCTTGCTCTGCAATCCATCAATTCACCCTGAGCATTCCTGCCGATTCTTTCTTTGGTCTCCAGGACCCAAGAATCCCTTTCGTTGATCTGGAATATGAAGGAAAGATTGGTTGTTACTAGTTTCTCTCTTTCAATTCTAAATTTCTGTAAGTAATTAGGGAAAGAAAATGAAGAATTATTTTTGAGTATTTTAATGGAAGCAATGGGGGGTTAAAAAAGGCATAGCCTCTCACAAAAATAAGATTAAAATCATACATCTTTGACCTCCCCTCATCCAAGCAGAATGGACAAATGAAATTTGGCTCTAAACTGTGAACTCAGGGATATGATCCAAATCACCTCCATTCAAATTAGGTAGCTTGCCAAGAGTAGCTTGGTCAATAAATGAAACGTATATAGATTTACAAAAGACTTTCATATGTTCCCTAAGAAATCCTAATGGAAGGTATTTTTACTATCCCCATTTTACAGATGAGGACAACAAAGTTCAGAAGTTAAATACTAGCCTCAAAATCACACTTAAAAAGTAGCAAAGCAATCTTCTGGGTTCAAACACCAATATTTCTATGCAATTTTTCCAAATAACTGTAGCATGTTATGTTTAAAGAAATTCCTCTAACTGAAAGTCACATTCAAAATGAAGCTAAGGACTTTATGAATCAAAACAGAATCTTAAGCACATCGGCCCAGCAGGCAGGTATTCATTTGGCACTGTCCACTAAACTATATAAATATGATAGAGGAAACTGTGAAATTATCCTTGTAAACCTTGTAATCCTTGTAAATCCATTTCCACTGCACAAATACACTGAATGGGCATCACAAATATAATAAACCTATGCCATAGAATATGTAAATACATGGGAGATAGAGGGTAAAAAACCCTGTAGCAGTGGGGTGCCTGGGTAGCTCAGTTAGTTGAGCGTCCAACTTCAGCTCAGGTCATGATCTCGCAGTCTCTGGGCTTGAGCCCCACTTCGGGCTCTATGCTGACAGCTCAGAGCCTGGAACCTGCTTTGCATTCTGTGTTTCCTTCCCTCTCTGCCCTCCTCTGCTCATACTCTGTCTCTGTCTCTCAGTAATAAATAAATGTTAAAAAATAAATAAATAAAAACCATGTGGCAGTAATGACAATGGTGAGCCCTTTCTGCCATTTAAGTTATAAACACAATTGCTTCCTTTGGTCACCAGCAAACCACCTAAGAAGGCAGTCTATGACTATATGTACTACCAATCCAAAGCAGGTAGCTCTAAAAGCTATATAAACATCAACAGGACTGTTTCGTATTTCCTAGAACCATAGTTACAGGTTCTGCAATTAGAACAGGCAATGATTGACTCAGGCATATAAAAGTCTGCTAAAATTCACAGATATTTTTTTCTCTTTTCTGATTCTATATAAGCAATATACTCTAGCCACAGAAAATCTTCAAAGTGTAGAAAAGCATAAAGAAACAGAAATTACTCATAATCCTAGTACCACCCAGAGGCAACAACTGATGACATACTGGCCTATTTCCTTCCAAAGTTTTTTTCTGACATCTAGACTATTTAAAATATTTCCTTTTAGGGGTGCCTGGTGGCTCAGTCAGTTAAGCCTCCAACTTCGGCTCAGGTCAGATCTCACGTTGGTGGGTTCGAGCCCCGCGTCGGGCTCTGTGCTGACAGCTCAGAGCCTGGAGCCTGCTTCCGGTTCTGTGTCTCTTTCTCTCTCGGCCCCTCCCCCTCTCATGCTCTGTCTCTTCTGTATCAAAAATAAATAAAACATTAAAAAATGTTTTTAAATATTTCCTTTTCTACAGAAAAAGAAACTAGTTTCTTCAGGCAAGACAAGGAAAATATAGCCTAGAAAAATTTAATTCCATTGCATTTATAAATAAATTCAAATTTCTTGAATAAAATTTTAATGATATAAGAAGAAAATAATTTAAAATCCTTTGGAAAAGCTCAGTAAGGTCATCATCTAATATGTCCCAGTGCTACATCCACAAAAACAGAAGAAATAATAATCTATAATGAGCATAAATAGGTACTCTTGAAAAAAAAAACCTGTTTTATTTTTTCAAATTTTATTTTCAAAATAATTAATTACCCTATTACCCTGACTAGATTCAGGATGCACCACCCCAGAATAAAGTAGGCTGGCATACTGAGTATCTTAACCCAAAGGAGTTTCAAAAATGGCAGAAAGGGGAAGGTCACTTTACCTTTGCCTGGCCCTTCTTGCCTGAAACAGGCCATAAAACCTTCATGTGCAAGGTGCCCTCCCTCCAGCAAGAGGAAAAGTGCACCCTTATCTCTGAAGACAAAGGGATCCAAAAACGAATTCTAACAAACAGGCCTTGCTAAGTTTCTTCTGGTTTACTAGAATTACCTCATATTCTTACCCTGTCATCTTCCTCTAAAACCATGCATTCTTCATCAAACTAAGCATAAAATACTCAGGTCTGTATCTTTGGGTCTGCTTTTCTTACAAAGGTTTCCATAAACTTTTTGTAAATCACATAAAACTTACATTAAAAAAATCTGTATACTTTTCTCCTCTTACACTGTCCTTGTCAGTTTAATTCTCAGACCCAGTCAAGAACCCTAAGGAGGTACATGAAAACTTACTCCTCCTGTATAATCTTATCAGTGAGGAAAGAAACTTCCGTTCACCCAAGAAGAAACTACATAGAAAGAGGTATATGGTCCTGTTTCCTTCTCAAAATCCCACTTCTAGATATAAAGGAAATATTAAGTATGGTATATAAGGGGCACCTGGGTGGCTCAGTTGGTTTAATTAAGTGTCCGACTTCAACTCAGGTCATCATGATCTCACGGTTCATGAGTTCAAGCCCCACGTCAGACTCTGTGTTGACAACTCAGAGCCTGGAGCCTGCTTCAGATTCTGTGTCTCCCTCTCTCTCTGCCCTTCCCCCACTTGCATTTCTCTCCCTCCCTCCCATCCTCCCTCCCTTCTTCCCCCTCTCTCTCTCTTTCTCAAAAAATAACATTTAAAAAATAAGTATGGTATATAAGCCTTTTTGGTATATTTATTTATTTATTTTTAAATAGTTTATTGTCAAATTGGTTTCCATACAACACCCAGTGCTCTTCCCCATAAGTGCCCTCCACCATCACCACCACCTCTTTTCCCCCTCCCCCTTTCCCTTCAACCCTCAGTTCATTTTCAGCATTCAATAGTCTCTCAAGTTTTGCATCCCTCTCTCTCCCCAACTCTCTTTCCCTCTTCTCCTCCCCCAGGTCCTCCATTAGGTTTCTCCTGTTTTCCTTTTCAGTATATTTATATAACCATATATAACATGTATGTAACCATATCTTCTAATATGAAATGAATAGCTCAAAAGTAAGGCCATTTGTGCTTAACAAAATTGAAAGAAATCCACTTTTCACATGGAAAAATGGAGACTCAAATGGAACCAGTGACCTTGATAAGGCTTAGAACAGCCATTGGAACATATGTATATATATATAGTAGCAATTACACTGATCATGTATTTCTCAGGTACCTGTTTAAGAAGGGCTAGTATAGAACAAGTACTTTTGTACTAGTTACCACTAGGTAAACACAAGTTTTAAATAATCTTCAGTGCAACAGACCTGGAATTTTATTCCCCACAGCCTAGTGATTTTAAATGCCCTGTGACCCTCTTAAGCACTGCCAACATCAACATCTGGTACCTGGCACAAGGAAAAAAGATTCTAAGAGTTGTTTTTTTTTTAAACCTTTCATTTTCATCATGTGCTTTAAACATGTTTCTAAGGTAGCTCTCTTTCTCCTCTTTTTGATACATACAAAAAAAAAACTATTCCATCAGGCAGCTGTATTGTTTTTAAACAGACGGAAAAAATAAATGCCAAAAAATCCAGTTGTTAATGTTTTCTCATTCCCCGCTCCCCCAAGAAGAGATAATATTCAATATAATAGAGGTCTGAGACCTGAATGGATGAAAGAAAACCCAAAAAAGATTGTAATTATCTACCCACAAACAAATATACTTGCAAAAACAACTTCAAAATTCAAGGCATATCCCCTAACAAACAATTCTCTGGATTCCTCTCTGCTACTCTTTTCTTCCTCCTATACCTTCTCATGTAAGGCTTTTTGTGACCTTCAAATCCTCCAAAGATTTTAGCAAAAATAATGATCATCTTACTGATTATCAAGATACTCATTAGCTTTAAATGCAAGCAAACCTTATTGGAGAATCTCAAAAGAATTCAAGCTCATTCATCAAACTTTAAAAACTAACCCAGGAAATTTTAAGTGACTTTTAAGAAGTAAACATGGTGATAAGCAAAAATGACCATACTGGACAAAGAAATGAATGAGAAAACAGTGAAGAAACAAAAAAGCTAAAATATTTTATTCTAAGACACCTTCTTTAATTTAGTACAGAAATGTATAAAAAATATATACTCCCTCCCAATTATAAGTTAGTTGAAATAAAGAAATAATCCTTTATTGTATAGCTTAAAACACTGGTAAAGGTTCATTTCTGTATAAAGTTCCTCTTTTCAGTTCCAACTCGAGATGGTAGTTATCATACATAACTAAAACAACATATAAAAGTGTTCCCTCTATTTCAGTTTCATCAGCTCATAATACAGGATATATGCAATGTGCAGTCCACAGCTAATGCATCAGTTATTTTTCACAAGCACTCGTGACCCCACACACCTGCTTAGTATCTGAAAAAACACAAATGTCTTCTACATGAGAGAAATTTTCTCAAAGAAAAAAACATGGCCATCATTCATTTTTTAGCCAAACATACTCAAGGAAACTCAGCATTGGGGCTGGTTAGAGTGCAAATATATTAGCTAGGGCTTCAGCAAGTGCCTGTCATGTTGAATAGCATGAAGAAGAGAGAGAGTAATTATTGCCGAGAAACCATTAGAGGGCTCCTTAGTAAAACAAGCTGCCCGAGCAAACTAATGGACCAACAGTCCACTGCAGTGTCTGTTCCTATTCCATTTAGCTGCATGTCAGTCCTATCAAATCATCTGACACTTGCAATGCAGGCAGGCTCAATACAATTAGCAAGATCCCCCGCTCCCATGCTCTTTCACTGGGGCTACAATAAGCAGCTACATTTGTAGAACAAGAAATAATTTCTTGATTGTTGGTGACACAAAGATCTAAAGCCCTTCCTGTAACGCAAATGCCCACTGGTCTCACCCCAGTAACAGAAGCTTCATGTCCTATCATGTTTGTAAGAGAGAGGCAACTCCTAGAGTACAGACAACTTGCTTCATGTTCCTCATCTTTCTCCATCTCCAGCAAGACACTTTTCAAACCCACAGGCATGGACAAAACAGTTTTTGCAAAAAATACATCACTTTGAAATTCAAAAACCAAGATCATGGTGGGCTCTGTACTCCACATGTGAAACATCTTCAGACCTAGAGATTTTGCTGGAGCCAGATGATGTTCCCAAGAAGAGTGAAATTATGCAAAGCCAGTATGGTATCTCTCTTCATTTTCTTGACCAAATGGAGAGATGCTAACTTTGGGGAATATAGATGGATAACTTTGTACTACACAGTGAACCAAAGTATTGCATTTTTAAAACCAGGTAGCAAATAGCTGGTTGGTTAAAAAAAAAAAAAAAAGACTAGACCATCTCATGAATACTGACATAACATTCACTTCCTAAATGTTCCTAAATGTCTCCCACTTCATAAATTGTCTACAACTGAACCTTTAAATGGCCATCTGTTTTGGTAATCGTAGTTTTTCTATATTCCTAAACATTTTGAGTTGTAGAATAAAAGGGCCGAAACTAACACTAGCTCTAGACCTATCACTATGATTCCAACAAGGTGGAAGGCATGCCCCCACCCCCTGGTACCATTTTGAAATGCTGCCATTTCAAAAATCATTGTATGCCAAAATGTTTATTCAAAAATGACAGTGGAGACAATTCTGAGGGCTATGTTGAAATCCTACTGGAAATGATTTTGGCCTCCAAACTTTAGACATGCTATATTTCACCTAACAGTTAATATGTATTATGTACCTCTGCACAAAAAAGACAAGAGCGAATGAGTTTTATCACAATAAGGGCAGGGAAGGGCTAGATTATCTAGCACATAGTGAGCCTTCGAGGAGGGAGGCGACGAGTTAACGTGAGACACTGTGAATATTTGGAAGACAACCTTCCTTTAAATGAGACACTGCTGGTAACGGTAATGGGGAATTTGCAATGAAGGGAAGGACATGCAATTATAATCTGGCTGGGCCCCACTGGACAAAAAGTGATTTACTTGAAAGCTGCCTTTGCACTCAGTAAATGTTCCTGTTATGGGCTGCTCAGCCGGTGACAGCTTTCCAGATGTCAATCAAATTATCATCTATTTACAGTTGATTTGGTAGTGTCATTTGCAATATTCCCTACGTTTCTGATGAAATTGGAAGCAAAGAATTTTCTCCAGTTTGCCCTGGCACTCGAGTGGGCAAACTGCTCTTTGCAAATGTCATGTGTCCGCTTATCAGCACTCTAAGGAGTGCGATCTTCCATTCGGCTGAGTGAATCGCTACCAGATGCAAATCTCTCAATCGTCAAGGGAAGACTATGGCAAATTTTAATGTACTTTGAAAAACTCAGTTTACATCAGTGCTCAAGGTGCAGCTTTACCCAGGCTAACAGTTTTTGTATAACAATGAGCCTAAATTAAAGCCTGAAAAACAAGGAAATGTTTTTAACTCTTTCAGGCTTCTACATGCTGCACACTAAAGAAAACCACTGTACAGAAGTATATGTACAAAATGAAATGTCACAGGAGTTAGCTCTTAGGTAAAAAATTTAATTCTTTAAGGGAAGATAGTGATTTTTGTCAATAAAACATCATAAAGTAACAATTTTATTCTTAAAAATAACGAACACTGAACAGTATGGCTAGAAACTGTTCTAAACCCTTCACACATAAATAATCCTCAAAACATTTTGAGGTAGGTACCATTATTGCCCTCAAATTACAAATGGGGACACTAAAATACATGGAGGTTGAAACTAACTTGGCTATGGTCACAGTTAGCGAGCTGCACTATCAAGGCCAAACCTAGACTCCACTGCATTAACCACTATGCTGCCTACATTTGTGTATATGCATGCAGATGCTAATATGCAGATATACACAAAAAAATGCTACACATGAAGAGATATGTGCTTGAGCACATGACTGCCCATGACACAAAAGTTATCCTCTCTCCAATCTTTCAAGATTAATCTGCATGTCCTAAAGACATGCTTTTTCCATAGGATCTCTCCAATTGCTGAAGACCATGTAAAACATGAATCAGAATATGAAATACACAGAATGAACAGACTCTCAACCGTTAGTATTTGCAAGCAAAGGATGCATTATTTCACATGTCAGAAAACATATTTTCTTTGCTTGGGGGATATCCTGATGTGGTTTAAAAGTGGTGTGGGGGTTCGTTTGGTATGCAGCACTGCTAAACCAATATAAAACTCTCTCAAATCTTCAAATGAGCATTACTAAATAATCCATACACAAATTAGGATTTGTCATAATATACAAACCGTCCTCAAGACTAGGAAAACTTTATGCAAAGTCTGCATGGTCTATGTGAGTACGATTAAATTTCTAGGTGAATAGGAGCCAGATAAATTAATTCCTTGTCTATTTTTGCATTCAGAAGGAATTCTAAACAACAAGGGAATTGCATACAGCCAAATTCAAGTATACACATGTGTAACGTGGACATAAACACAAAAACAACATGATGGCCCTTCTGAATTCTGATTTAAAAAGGGGGAGACGTAAAATCAGGAACACGACAGGGATGTCTACTCTCACCACTGTTGTTTAACCTACTGCTGAAAGTCCCAGCATCAGCAATCAGACAACAAAAGGAAATAAAAGGCATCAGAATTGGCAAAGAAGTCAAACTTTCACTTTTCGGAGATGACATGATACTCTACATGGAAAACCCAATATACTCCACCAGAAGCCTACTAGAACTGATCCATGAATTCAGCAAGGTTGCAGGATACAAAATCAACATATAGAAATCGGATGCATTTTTATACACCAATAACGAAGCAACAGAAACAGAAATCAAGAAACTGCTCCCATTCACAATTGCACGAAAAACCATAAAACACCTAGGAATAAACCTAACCAAGGATGTAAAAGATCTATATAGTGAGAACTATAGAAAACTTATGAAGGAAACTAGAAGATAGAAAGAAAGAAATGGAAAAACATTCCATGCTCATGGACTGGAAGAATAAATATTGTTAAAATGTCAATACTACCCAAACCAATCTACACATTCAATACAATTCCAATCAAAATAGCACCAGCATTCTTCTCAAAGCTACAAGAAACAATCCTAAAATTTGTATGGAACCACAAAAGACCCCGAATAGCAAAGTAATACTGAAGAAGAAAACCAAAACGGGAAGCATGGCAATCCCAGACTAGCCTCTACTACAAAGTTGTCATCATCAAGACAGTATGATATTGGAGCCAAAAACAGGCACATAGACCAATGGAATAGAATAGAGAACTCAGAAGTGGACCCACAAATGTATGGCCAACTAATCTTTGATAAAGCAGGAAAGAGTATCCAATGGAAAAAAAGATAGCCTCTTTAATAGATGGTGCTGGGAGAACTGGACAGCAATATGCAGAAGAATAAAACTAGACCACTTTCTTACACGATACACAAAAATAAACTCAAAATGGATGAAGAACTTGAATGTGAGACAAGAAACCATCAAAACCCTAGGGTAGAGGGACACCTGGGTGGCTCAGCTGGTTAAGCGTCTGGCTTCTAGCTTCGGCTCAGGGCATGATCTCACGGTTCATGGATTCGAACCCTGAATCGGCTCTGTGCTGACAGCTAGCTCAGAGCCTGGAGCCTGCTTTGGATTCTGTGTCTCCCTCAATCTCTGACCCTCCCCTGCTCGCGCTCTCTCTGTCTCTCAAAAATAAATAAAAGACATAAAGAAAATTTTTTTAATTAAAAAAAAAACCTACAGGAGAAAGTAGAAAACCACCTTTTCGACCTCAGCTGCAGCAATTTCTTACTAAACACATCTCCAAAGGCCAGAGAATGAAGAGCAAAAATGAACTCTTAGGACCTCATCAAGATAAAAAGCATCTACACTGCAAAGGAAATAATCAGTAAAACTAATAGGCAACAGACAGAATGGGAAAAGATAGTTGCAAATATCAAATAAAAGGCTAGTATCCATCATGATGGCAGGCACTTGTGGAGGAGAAGCACTGGGTGTATTATGGAAACCAATCTGAAAATAAACTATTAAAAAAATAAATAAATAAATAAATTTTTAAAAGGCTAGTATCCAAAATCTACAAGGAACTCACCACACCTGAAAAACAAACAATCCAGTGAAGAGATGGGCAGAAGACATGAATAGACACTTCTCCAAAGAGGACATCCAGATGGCCAACAGAAACATGAAACGATGCTCAGCGCCACTCATCATCAGGAAAATACAAATCAAAACCACATTGAGACACCACCTCACTCCGGTCAGAGTGGCTAAAATGAACAAATCAAGAGCCTATACATGTTAGTGAGGATGTGGAGAAATGGGCCGTTGATGGGAATGTAAACTGGTGCAGCCCCTCTGGAAAAGTGTGGAGGTTCCTCAAAAAATTAACAATAGAACTCCCCTATGACCCAGCAATAGCACTGCTAGGGTTACACCCAAGGGATACAAGAGTGCTGATGCATAGGGGCACATGCACCCCAATGTTTATAGCAACACTTTCAACAATAGCAAAATCATGGAAAGAGCCTAAATGTCCACCAATTGATGAATGGATCAAGAAATGTGGTTTATATATACAATGGAATACTATATGGCAATGAGAAAGAATGAAATCTGGCCATTTGTAGCAATGTGGATGGAACTCAAGGGTGTTATGCTAAGTGAAGTAAGTCAGGCAGAGAAGGACAGATACCATATGTTTTCACTCATGTATGAAACAGGAGAAACTTAACAGAGAACCTCAGGGGTAGGGAAGGGGAAAAAATACTTAAGGAGAAGGAGGGAGGCAAACCATAAGAGACTCTAAAATACTGAGAACTGAGGGTTGATGGGGGTGGAGGGAGAGGGGGAAAATGGATGATGGGCATGGAGGAGGACACTAGTTAGGATTAACATTGGGTGTTAAATGGAAACCAACATGACAATAAACTATAAAAATAGGGGGGATAATGGAGAACAAAATAAACAAGTCATAAAAAATAAAATTCACTTAAAATTTTAAAGGTGGGGGGAAGAACAGTTCTATATTCAAATATACATTGATGCATTACAACATGTTTCACCTATACTGACAACCCAATCATAAGTTTTCAGTTTAACAATACTGAAATTTGGTTCTAATTTGAAATAGTTTGTGAAGCAGAGACGAAGAATGATATATTTCCCAGGTCGAGCAGAGAAATCTGAAATGCAACACCTGATAAAAGAAAAATGTGATCAAACTGAGGGAATATCTCAGACCACTCCCAAAATTATTTAAAAGGAGACAATGCTGATTAATAGATTAAATCAGTTTCAATAAATCACCCTGTATAAAGCTGTTAACAGGAGATGGTGCGAAAATACTCAGACACTTGAAGAAAATAAATATAGAGGAAATGAATGCTATTTTATTATTAATTTTTAAAGATCTTAATTTTAAGTAATCTTTATACCCAACCTGGGGCTTGAACAAACCCAAGATCAAGAGTCACATGTTCTACCTACTGAGTCAGCCAGATGCCCGAGAAATGCTATTTTAAAAGTGTGTTTAGAGCACTTCAGTAGGAAGGAATTAAGCCAAGGAAAATTCAACATGATTAAAAATTCTTAGTTAGCCTTAGGAAATTATGACATAACTATCCATTTTTACTTCTTACTAACTAGATAAAACTATGTGAGTATGTGTATCTGGAGGGGAGGCTGAATGCAGGGAATGGTTAGAGAAATGGAGGAGAGGAACACCAGAAACCTTAAAATGTTATGCTTCATAACATTTCTGCTTTTGTCATGCCCTTAGTATAATTTATTTGCATTAGTTGCTCTTTATCTTACTGTTGTATACAAAATTTTACAATTCCCTTTACAATCCAAGACCATATTTTAGATTCTTAAAATTATCTCCTCATCTAGACTGACAACCAGGGTTAACTTGGTGGGCATTAGTTGCTCTTTATCTTACTGTTGTATACAAAATTTTACAATTCCCTTTACAATCCAAGACCATATTTTAGATTCTTAAAATTATCTCCTCATCTAGACTGACAACCAGGGTTAACTTGGTGGGGGGCAAGTGAACAGGTGTCAGAACCTATCTGTGATTGTTCAATGGAGACTCTCCATCCCCAACCATCCCCACCACCAAGTAGGTCCTGCAATGCCGACCAGAAATTATCTCAAGCCTCTTTATGAGACCAGTGCTCACCAGGCTCTATATTAGATGTGTTATAAATTAACTTTGACAAAAGAAATGTACTTTTCTCTTTCTTTAGGTTAGACTCAATGAAATGTTAATCAGATTACATGCTCTTGAATTTAAAACCCCTGTGATTATTATCTATGTTTAATAATTTCCATTAGACAAAGTTATAGGATTCCTTCTCATGAGAATGTTAAGTTTTAGTATCCTTCTTGTATACAGCCATCTGACAAATTACCATTTCTGGGACAATGAACAGTGTCAAGTCCAAAGATCCCTGTATGACAAAAATGAATTAAAAGAATAGTGATAAAAACATCAAATTTTATCCATACAAGGTTATTTTTTAATAACAGGGGCAACCTGGATGGCTCAGTTGGTTAAGTGTCCAACTCTTGATTTCAGCTCAGGGCATGATCTCACCATTAGTGGCATCAAGCTCCACTCTGGCCTGGCACTGACAGTGTAGGGCCTACTTGGGATTTTCTCCCTCCCTCTCCCTCTGCCCTTCCCTGGCTTGCACTCACTTGTGCACATGCACACTCTCTCTCAGTCAAAATAAGTAAATAAACATTTTTAAAAATAGATGTAAAAGCATCAAATCTTATCTATCCAAGTATTTTCTTTAAATTTTTAAATGGTTTTTTTTTTTTTTTGAAAGAAAGAGGATGAGTGGGGGAGTGGCAGAGAGCCATAGAGAGACAGAGACAGAATCCTAAGCAGGCTCCAGGTTCTGAGCTGTCAGAAGCCCAATGCAAGACTCAAACCCATGGACTGCAAGATCATGACCTGAGCCAAAATTGGATGCCCAACTGGCTGTGTCACCCAAGCGCCCCTATACAAGGTTATTTTTAATAAAAGAACATGAGATAGCATCCTTTTCAATGAATACAGGGTTTCTAAAACAGAAACTATCATTTTTTCTCCCAAATTTTTTCCTAAATCTTCCTATCATCACCAAAAGGGAATAGGGATCTATTTGCTCCATACATGAAATATACCATCTTAGTAAATTAGTCTACAAAATATATCCTGGTTTGCAAAATGTGCCAAGTCTTCTGCGTGTAATTAACAAATAGGAAGTTTTGTAGAGGAGGATGTAGTGAAATAAAAAAGGAAATGTTAAGGAGTACAGGGAGAGGGGGTCAAGAAGGAAAGTCTTTGAGGAAAGAGACATAAAAGGTTCTAAATACCATTTGTGGGAGGGGAATAAAGGAGGAAAGAGAGAAGAAACTTTATTTCTTACATCCCTAAGCTCTTTAACTGAACCTTATGAAAATAAAGACTAATAACTAATTTACTGATGAACATGAAGTTACCAGGTTTGTTTTCTTAGGTAGGCTCTGTGCCCAATGTGGGGCTTGAAACTCGTGACTCAAGAGATCAAGAGACGCATGTTCTACCGACTTAACCAGACAGGTGCCCCTGAAGTTACTGTTATCTAACAAAAATCTCAGAGTGACTTTTGATACCCAACACTTATGTTTCTGTCTAGGAAAGCTTCTTTGCTGCTCCCCTGTGGAATGAGAAGTAAACCTGGAAATGTTCTAATAGATAAGCTCATAATAGGATTGTATTGGTATACTCTGTAGAATAGGGAAAAGAACATAGGTAAATCCCAGCACAGCCATCAATGTGGTAATCAGAGACGATACTTCACTGTTTTTGAGCTTCAGTTTCCTTGTCTGTAAAATAGGAATAATAATATATAGCACAGTGGTACCTGGATGGCTCAGTCTGTGAAGTGTCTGACTTTGACTTAGGTCATGATCTCAAGGTTTGTGAATTTGACCCCACACCCACCCCCACCGGGCTCTGTGCTAACAGCTCAGAGCTGGATCCTGCTTCAGATTCTGTGTCTCCTTCTCTCTCTGCCCCTCCCCCGCTTGTGCTCTGTCTCTGTTTCTCAAAAATAAATAAATGTAAAAAAAAATTTTTAATAATAACGTATAGCTCAAAGCCTGACAAAAAGTAGGTAGGTGTCAAGGAGGAAGAATTTCCCATCCCCATCAAGATCTCTCTAGCTAAACTAAGATTCAAATTGACATGAGACAGATTAACAAGAAAAAACCCAATTTAATTTTGAATGTATGGGGAATCCACATGGATATAGAACTCCAAAGAGTGTTAACAACATAATCATTTAATAAATGTAATTTCCTATTTAAAAACTGACAAAAGTTTCAGAGTATGTCTCTGACAGTTGCAAGTGTCAGATATATTTCAGTATTCAACCCTTAATTTTTCAAACACAGAATTAGATAAATGACAAAAATATAGATTAATAGAGGAAAATATTGATTGAAAATTCTCTTTTGTCATGTTTATCACTTCTTTATGACTTGATTTTTTAAATTATAATGTGTTATTTGACAAACAGCAGAGCCCAGAAACCTGTGGTATTAACAGAAAGGAAAGAGTCCTTCAAACTAAAAGGCACAGAGGCTAATAGCTCTTAAAGTCTGGAGTTATATTACCTGAGTTCTACCCTGATTCTACCAATTTCCCAAGCTGTGTGATCTTGGGCAAGTTATTTTTTTTTCTCTCCAGTCTCAATTTTCTCATCTGTAAAATAGAAATAATAGAGTAGCTACAATAAAGTTCTAAACTCTGGGTTGCATAATAAATTCTGTAAGCTTGTCTAATTATGAGGCCCAGAGACATTCAAAGCAACTTGACCACGGTGAGCAAGCTGGTGATTGGGACAATGCAAGAATGCAAACCTCCTGTTTCCCAAGTCCAAAAACATAGACTCTACTGTACTTTGTGTCCCCAAAAAGAAGAGAGCTCCACCTCCTCTCCCTCCTGCCTACCACAGAATTGGGAGAGAATCACCTTTGCCATCTGACAAAAGTCCATTTTTAGGAATCAGATGCAACATCTGTTCCCATGAGACTTCTCAGAAACCACTATTTGTTCATGTCAAATTCGAAAGCTGATTATTTTGGCTGAAGCTTAAATGGACTAGGTTTAAGTGTTCTTTGTCCGACAAGCACAGTGTCTCTGCTGCCTGTGATGGGGACTATAAGCTTGATGAAGGGCTGTCGACAATGAGATAAGAACCAAAAATAAGTCCCTGCTGGATCCTTCTTTGTTGTCCTTTTGTGTGGTCTCCAAAGTGCTATTATTCAACAAATTAGGGTTAGATTAGAATAGATTTGAAAACCACTGGGAAGAAGTTCAATTTTTTATTAAAAAAATCCATAAGTGTCTTTGATTACATCAGTCCAACAACTTCATTCTTAGGAAAAGAGCCTTGGATGAGGAGCAAGAACAGTTTCCGTTCAGATTTTGCCTCTATCATGGGCCTGAGCAAACAAATGTACAACACTTGTATTTCACAATTAGCTCTCAACAGATAAAACTAAGGTACCTGCTAAATTCCTAACAGTTCAATGAATGGCAATTCAGAAGTTTCCAAGATCAAGAGCCACTGTGTTATAATGCAGTAAGTACAGATCTTGGCTTCAGTTACCATCTCTACTCAAGGCAGACCCTTTCCCAAAAGGGTGCCTAAAGAAAGAGTCATGTTAATGAATGTGTAAAAATACATGAAGCACTTTAGGCAGTTGTGATATATAATTCTGTACTTCCTAACAAAACAGCAGCCCATAATAAAGACCCAGTGATTTATACTTATATATATGTATATGTATGTAATTTACGAGGTACTCAGATATCAATGGGATGGGTATTGAGAGATGTTTCCATCATACCCACTTTACTGATGGGAAAACCAAGTCCTCGCAATATAAACGCCTGCCTATGTTCACATGGCAAGAAAACTGTGTGGCTAGAACAATAAGGCATATCTTCTTACTCCAATTCTACTTTATCAGCATCATAAAGGAACACAATTTGAACAGCTGAATATAAGTGTATAATTTGAATTGCATAAAAAGATATTTTATCATTTCTCATTGATGTTTAGATGGCTAGTGTTCTGCGGAGTAATGATAAAAGTAAAGAAAATGACTAACAAATCCCTTTAGTCTTTTCCTGCCCTCTGACTACTAACTCTTCTCAGTTAATGACTGTACTTAAAATCTGTAATGCAAATGTAAAGCTACTAAGGTAACTTATGGTTAAAAACTTCCTTTGCTTTACAGAAAGACTTCCACTGTAATATGAATTATCCCCATACCTATCTACTAGGACCCCCTGCTATGCAATCTGTAGGACAGGCTTGAAGCCATCTTCCACAGGGCAGCATATTTCCCCCCTATTCACTTCTCTCTGTAGGGGCAGGACAAGAAAGCAGTGCTGGACAGAAAAAAAGGCATTCAATACGTGTTTGTGTTCTAATCTTCCAACAGCCAGAGTCCTGAACAACCAGCCCTTACCAGGGTACCCATGGGATAAGGAGGGGCTGCAAAGTGAACATCCTACAGGGCTATTCGATTCTCTAATGTGAATGACAATTGACTGAGCTTCGGAACCAGCAGATGCTGCAGGAAACCTGCAGATAAGCACCAACGCATGTTCAGGAGGGTCCTGGCAAACAGAACCTGCAGTCAAACCCAAAATCATGTTCCCAAGGGGCACCTGGGTGGCTCAGTCGGTTAAGTGGCTCAGGTCATGATCCCGCAGTTCATTGAGTTCGAGCCCCGTGTTGGGCTCTGTACTGACAGCTCAGAGCCTCTAGCCTGCCTCAGATTCTGTGTCTCCCTCTCTCTCTGCCCCTCCCCCATTAGTGTTCTGTCTCTCATCTCAAAAAATAAACATAAAAAAAAAAAGTAATGCTCCCAAACTACAGTTCTGTTAGTAGTGAATGAGGAAATAATATTAGTGGCATTCAACAAATTGTGCTTTAATGAAATAGAACAGAACAAAATGCATGGCACATAGTAAGGATAAATATTATTTTGTGTATGCATATAAATGTGTATTAAAAGGCTTTTAAGCCTTTTTGGAGAAGTCACTATTCAGCACCAGTATCTACCAGTCACATGGGAATGCAGAAAAAGTATAGCTAAATAATCCAATTCTTTTCAAGAGAAGCCAGAATTCTGAACTACTGAATAAAATCTCCCCATGTTTTTAAATAAAGCTCAAAATGTTTTAAAACATTGTAGGCCAAACCAAACCTATCTGAAGGCTGGACCTGGACCAACTGTCATCGATCTCTTGCTTTAAAGAAATCAGTACACATGCAATAAAACCAAGCCAGGAGAACTGATCTTATGAAAGACAGCAAAGCATTTCTGCTTCATGTCCCTGGGAAACTGTATGTAGAAGCCCTCCCAGAAGGCATTAACCATAGCAACACCAATGTTGGCAGGAAAAGAACAGTTCTGGGTCATCAGGTGAGGAAGGTGGCTTTGGTGACAGAGGATTGACTGGGCAAAGAGGTAAAATAATGGTGAGCCTAGTAGTTTCTATGAACCTTCCTTGAGTTGGGTTAGATTATAGGGTAGAGCTCTCAGAGACCTCAAACTTTACTTTCCTTTCACAAGGATAGATTGGATGGATGGATGAATGGAAGGACAGACAGATAAGACACTTTTTCTTTTGGGAAGTGCATAAAAGAATAAAACCAAAGAACGTCATCAGGGTCACCTCTAAGTGCTATACAGGAAAGGCTCTATCAGCCCACAATGTTTACCACTCTCAACTACCCTAGAGCACCAATAAACAGTTTCAGGGGAATTAAGTAGGGCTGGCTGGGAAGGAGCACTTCACGTGCCTCACCTGCTACCTGGCTCATCACAGAACTAAGACAGACACAGATCTTTAGTCTCTGGGCTTTACAAGTGATACTTGTCTAGCAAACAAAACTCTCAAGAGATCTATGAGGAGCTTAGGCTTAGAGGTTGATGGGACTGAGCTGAGGCTTCTTCAGCTCTCTATTCCAGGGAAAAGATTCACAAAACCAGGGAATGCTACATGCCCACGGTCCCATTTGCCTATTTTAAAACACTAGGATTGTTCCATGCAAATGTGCAAGCTCCCAGCCTGAGAGCTGGTCTTGCACCAAACAGAAAGCAAGGCCAGACGCCAGCTCCAGACCCAGCTGTTCCCCAAGCTCACAGTGCAGGTGTGAGATCATCCCTATGAACCTCACCTGCCTGCAGTTTGTCACCTCAATGTCATTACCATAGGCAGAGATGCAGTTGGGGCTTTTGTTTTACTTCACACCAGGGGAAAGTCATTTTTGGAATTTTTCATCTTAAATAGATTCTTCTTAAATGTATGTGACACATATTCCTCACAGGACTTAATAAAACAGACATTTCTCATGCTTGGAAGGTAAACTACAGCTGCACAGATTGAAACAAAATTTATTTTTTTAAACTAACAAATTCTGGTAAAACATTCAAAATACATATTTAGCTATAATTTCTTTAAAAACTTCAGAACCAACAAAACATAACCTTCTTAGCAAATAGTTTTTACTAATATAATGTTAATTTACAGGGCAAAGACTAACATTTGTTAGTCCAACAAACTAAACATTTAATAGTATCACGTTTATCAATAAGGAAAATAATATAACTTCAAAACAAGGGAAATTCCTAAAGCTCTTTCTTCCTATATAATTACCATCATGGAAGTAAGCAGGAAAACCTTATTTTCAGATTCTTAAAAACATATTCTGATTCTGACATTTCTGTAAAAAAGGGAGGAAGGGATAAGGGTAAATATAAAGTTTCTGGTTGCTTTAAAATGACTACTTATAAATACAAATAAATAAAGCCTATTTTATTGTGAAAGCTTAGGTTGAACTATATGAGGAACAATAATCTTACATGTGACCTCAATGCAAAGAATATAGGTGCTTTTACTTGGTTATATTTTTTTTTAATAAATCAAATGTATTCCCTAACTAGTAAGTGTCCAGCGGAAATAACAGTAATGGGAATACGGTTTTCATGACATTCTCAGGTGACTTTCAGGATCTCCTTGTCACGATCGAGACTATTACAATGACAACAAGAAACCTCTGGGACTCCATAACCTCCCTAGACATGGTGTACTAAAAGGATTTGGCTTGTCTCTTCTCTCCTGATTATGCAATATATGCTAGAAGCAGAAGAATGGGGACACGGACCATTGGGCTGTGGACAATGTTTTCTGGCCCCACTTGTTTCATCTCCTCATTTACTATTTTGTGTGTTGCCCTGACATTTGCAGTGAGATGAGGGTGGACATAACTTCAAGCAAGAGCAATGAGAAATGTCTGCCTTGTGTGTAAGGTAAAGAATGCAGGGAGGTACATATGTAAGCACTTGGTGGGCCAACATGTGAGCACACACATGTATACACACACACACACACACACACACACACACACACACTCTTATACTAGGTACCCAATATGTCTTTACTGGCATACACAAACACACACACACACACACACACACACACACACACACACACACACCTGGCTTCACACAACAGACATTCTCCTTGAAGTTGTAATCAATATTTTACAACTCAAATATTCAAAGACCCTAGAGAAGCTTACTATTTAAAAGAAATTTATTATGACTTTCATAAGCCAATATATTTGCTAATATAAATAATCACATCTAAACTGTCCAAGTTTGGATTTATGTATTCAGAAATAGCATGCAAATCCAAACACAGGGATCACAGTTAAACTATCTTGGGATGTGTTCTTCTGTAACATTTCACCTAATGGGTAAACAGGTGACCATCACTTCAAATGTCGATATTTGAAATAGCAGATAACAGCAAGATCTTGTTCAAACAAGAAAAACAGCTCAAAAATTCTTATTTGGAACAGAAGCAGGAAAACTTACTGTGTGCCAACTACTGCACCCACAAAATATCTAAGGGGGGAGCTCCCTGCATTATAGTGATTCTACCCACTCAAAGATTTACCAAGATAAATAAACCACATCTGTCCATTGGGATTGGCAAGTGCCTTTCTGTTACCTATTAGTTTTACAGCACTCAGAGAGATAATGCGATTCACTGTACCTTATGATCTCAGAGGAAACCAACACTTCAAATGATTATCTCTATTTAGTTTGCCACACTCCCACTGCTCCTGGTATAAATACTCAGTGTAAAGAACAAGCTACCATGAAAAGCAATTATGGGAAAGTAAGACCCCAAGAAATTACTGAACACATAATCAGCAAGACTTACACACTTGTTTGACCAGCATCGTAAAAGAGGCTGCCCAAATCAAACTCTTAAATGACCCTTAGAATGACAGTCCAGTTATGAGACAGTGACAGCTCTAGTCACCAGTGCAGTCAATGCTGTAGACGGTATGACACACTGAAGCTTAGAATATGTGCAAACTGACTTTCAGATCATGTGGTGTGCATTTTATAAAATCATTTTAAAGAACTGGTGCATAAAATAGGCTGAGAGTTTTTCAACCATGGTCAGCAGGCATAGTCTGGTTACTGCAGAACAGTAGAATTCACTGTAGCTGAAGGCTACTTGGAATTAACCAAATATTTTTATATAAAGTGTTTACACTCTTTTTTAAATGTTATTTTTTATATGCACTTCCTTAATGGAAAACAAACTCATTTTTTCTGAACCCAAAAGGAAAAAAATCCAAATCCTTCTAATCCATATTTTTCAACAAGCTTCCATTTTCATTATATATAAATGAATATCCAGCTATGAAAGTCAAATTTAGCTTCCTCCTTATAATAAGGAAAGCATGAAACATCAATGGAAGGAAAATTCTCTACCTCCAAGAAAACAGGAAGATTAAGTTAGCAACTCAGCACATGGCACTAAAGTGAGGCTAGGTCCAGTCTTTCTTAATTTGAGGTCAGAAGCTATTCACCCCTTTGCTACCTCATTTGACAACTTTCTTTCCTAATTTTCCTTAGTAGCAATCCCTGAAGTAGCAAAAAGGAAAAAGGAAAAAAACGTGGGGAGGGGTACACCACCATCAAAACCACCACAGATTTTAAAAAATAATAAATAACAAAGGCCAATGGGGCACCTGGGTGGCTCAATTGGTTAAGCTTCTGACTTTGATCCAGGTCATGATCTCATGGTTTGTGGGTTTGAGCCCCACATGGGGCTCTGTGCTGATAGCTCACAACCTGCAGACTACTTTGGATTCTGTGTGTCCCTCTCTCTATATATCCCTCCCCCACTCATTCTCTGTCTCTCTTTGTCTCAAAAATAAATAAACATTAAAAAAGATTTTTAAAAAAACAAAGGCCAACACTTAGATAGCGCTTACAATACTACTGTACAATATACATATAATGTGAGCCACACATGCAATTTCAAATTTCCTGGGAGCCACATTAAAAGATTTCTTTAAGTTAAGATTTTAACATATTTAACCTGATCTATCAAAAAAAATTATCATTCCAGGGGCACAAGGCTGGCTCAGTCAGAAGAACACATGATTCTTGATCTTGGGAGTTATGAGTTCAAGTCCCACACTGGGTAGAGATTAAAAATATAAAATCTTTTAAAAATATATTACCATTTCAACATGAAATAAATATTTAAAAAATGAGATACTTTGCATTGTATTTTTCATACCAAGTCTTGGAAATCTAGTATGTATTTTACATTTACAGTACCTCTAAACTTGGACCAGTCACATTTCAAATGCTCAAGAGCCATGTGTAGATAATGGCTACCAAACTAGATGGTGCAGGCTTATGAGTGCTGTTCTAAGTGCTTTAAATGTACAGATTCATTTAATCCTCACAACAATCCTACAAGGTAAATACTACTGTTATTCTCATTTTAGAGACAAGGATCTGAAAGAAAGAACAGAGACCCAAATTCACATGTTGGTAGGTAACAGAGGGGTAATTCAAACCTTGGCCATCTGGCTACAACTTCTATGCTATCTATTAAGAGCCTATTGGGTCTATGACAGGCACAGAGCTGCATATCTAAATAAATTCTTCCATGTGCTCCTCAGAACAACTTTAGAGGATAAGTATTAATACCCAAATTATATACACTGCTGTGCCATTAATAGAGATATTTAGAGCAAAGATAACATGACTTCACAAAGGAACACATGGAAAAGATAGTAAAGGAGACTAGTCCACAGGTCCTATTCTAACAGAACATGTGGTCTAGCAAGAGAATACAAAACCATTACAAGGTATAATGGGCTAAAAAAAGAGGTATAAAGTGCTGTAGAGACTTGGAGGGCAAAAAGTTATCCCTTTAAGAGAATAGGCAAGGCCTTCATGAAAAAGGTAGCATTTAAAAGGGCTTAATTAGAAGCCTAGAATAAAATGCTCCAAGAGCAAAGGCAAGGAGGTGAAAGGAGCTGTATAGGGTGCTGAAGGAATGGTTAAAATATGTCTAAATGGCTGAAGTTTAGAGAACAGTAGGGAAAACAGCTACCAGCTATGGTGCTGAAATTGTCCAATGGCGATGGCATGGAAAAACTCAAATTCTGCACAAAGTTTGAGGAGACTGAATAGAGGATCAAACCTTAGCTTTACGTAAAATCACTCAACTAACACTAGTTAGGATGAACTGCAACAAAAGAGATTAGATATGAAAGATTGGCACGAATGCTGCCAAAATAGTCTAGGGAAGTAACAGCTATGGTCACAGTCAATTTTAAGACAGGAGGTGAGTATGAGGAGGTTTTTTGGATGCAGAATCCTAAAGGTCTGGGGTCTAAAGTGAAGCCAAAGATGAGAGTTTCTACCCATATGCTAATCATAATATATTTTTATTACCCTTTTTTTCAACCTAAACCTGCTATATCTGTACTTCTCACTTCAAGATTTATACTATCTACTGGCCTTATATCTAGCTCTTATTTTAAATTCCCCAACTCCTTTCCTATCAAGAAAAGAGTTAGTTGTTAGCAGAAAATGGCAAAAGACATTATTTTTCAACTTCAAATAACTTCATACCTCCATGTTCTTTAACCCAGAGACAGAAGAATCTCAGAGTCAGACCTCCAACACAGCTGAATAATATTCTGTAAGGGCTTAACAAGCATTTTATGCCAAAAATATTGGCCTTTTGCTTAAAGGTCTTAATGTTTTAAAGAAAAAATTAAAAAATTTCCCTGCTGCCTACTTCTCTTTGCATTTATTTATTATTTTTCATGTTTAATTAAAAAACACTTCTACTTTAAACAAATATTTCCTTTTTTTCCCTTTAATTACCTGACAAACAGTAGTAGAGCTGCATAAATTTTGCCTGAGGTTAAAGCTGGAGGAGAGCCTAATCACCAGCTTGAGACATTGTTCTGGCCAAGTAAAGCATAACACATTTATCCCATGTGTTTGAACAATACTTAGGCACTTCCGTTAATATCTCCTTTTACCCGGTGTTGATTCTGATCACTCGCTTTCCTGATTTGTGTAGGAAATATGGGTGTTCTTCACACCACCACAACAGGAAATGTACCTTAGTGCAGTAGAGTTCAGGTGTCACACAGCCTTCCAAGAGAACAGGAGCACAAATGCCAGCCCTGCTCCATTACATGTGAACTTGAGCAGCCTTTCCTTGACTCATAATTGATATCATTCTAGACAAACTTTCATAGTTTTCTGCTGCCTTCATTAAAGAAGGCAGTCAAAGAACAATGAGAGCAGATAGAAAAGTCAAGGGTAGAAAGTAAGTAAAATAAATGCCAAAAATAAGTACAGTTGACCCTTGAACAAAGGTTTGAACCATGTGGGTCCATTTATGCATGATTTTCTTACAGCACAATAAATGTATTTTCTCCACCTTAGAATTTTCTTAGTAATGTTTTCTCTATTTTATTGTAAAAGTACAGCATATAACACATATAGTATATAAAATGTGTGTCAATCAAGGTTTCCAGTCAAAAATAAGCTATTACTAGTTAACTTTTTGGAGAGTCATATGTGGATTTTCAACTGTCTGGATATCCATGCCTAATCCCCATGGTGTTGAAGGGTCAACTGAATGAGCTCTGAGTATAAGCTTAAAAAAATTGGGATTAATGGCACTTACGTAAAACAATGAACATCAAAGCTAAACAGATACAGATACACATACACATACATTACCTGTGCGTTTTTCTTAAGAGGCCCCACTCCAAATTCTCAGGCTTAAGTATGTACTCTTACATGTGGTCTAAAGATGCTCAAAGCACTTTTCTTATCCTACAATTCAATCTAGTAATAAAAGTATGGTGCTCTGGAAGACCGAATTCAGGGCAGCTGGGAAGTCTCACTGGAATCAAATGATCTCATCTGCCAACCATCCAGGACTCCCCAAAGTTTGGAAGTACTCTGTCACTGGTGATCTCTCTAGCAACTGACAAGGGAAGTGAAGAGAGTGGGGAGGCAGCTATTTTTCCATTTAGGGAAATCTTCCCACATTGTGGCCCACTTTTCCATCTAAGATATAAAAACCACACAGACCTGATCCCAACTAGAAAATCTATCTTTGACATATGTAGTTGGAAAGGATGTCACGTAACCATCTACTCAGGTAACCATTTGTATATATACCAAACATACTGGTGTACAAGAAATAAGAAGTCCTAGAGTCTCTGCCTACCTAAAGCATTAATGCCCAACCCTCTTTAGAGGCAAGTGGCTATCATAGTAAAGGCAAGATGTAATACAATGTGCAATCAAGAGCAGAAATGGTCTGCAAATATAAAACAAAAAAAATTTAATTAAAACAAATTTTATGTTTATTTTAGAGAGAGACGAGAAGAGAGAGAAGTGGGGGAGGGGCAAAGACTAGGAGACACAGAATCCAAAGCAAGCTCCAGGCTCCATGCTGTCAACACAGAGCTCGACACAGGGTGCAAACCCACAAACTGTAAGACTGTAGCCTGAGCCAAAGTCAGAAGCTTAACCAACTGAGCCACCCAGGTGGCCCCCATCCAAAAAAATTTTTAGATCAGAAAGAAAGAATGGCAAAGGAGAGTCAATATGGAAGTTCAAAGAGAACACCAAAACAGGAGCCCATGATGAGCAGCTTAAGTGTGGATACCTCTGAAGGTAATTAAGTCACAGATAAGGAAGTCATAGTTCACAATAAATTGTCAAAAAGTAATGACCATTATTATGGTGATTACTATTGGGACTTTACCTCTCTGGGCCTCAGTATTCTCACTAAATCTGCAATTTATATTTTTATTTTAATTTTCTATACCTGTAATATTTAAGAGAGGGAAGTTCCAACTTTTTAAACTTAAACTCATTATGATAAGTCTTTTTTTTTTTTTTTAAGGTTAGGAAGTACCTGGCTAGAAGATATTGCAGATTCCTTCCATTTCTAACATCATATTATGATGACATATGCTGGCTTCACTTGACCTCAGAGCTTGGCAAGAGAAAAGCGGTCTGTTTTTTTTTAATGTTTATGTATTTAGAAATAAAGAGAGAGGAGGGGAGGGGAAGAGAGAGAGAGGGAGAGAGAGAATCCCAGATACCAGCACAGAGCCTGACATGAGGCCTGAACTATGAGATCATGAGCTGAACAGAAATCTAGAGTCAGTCACTTAACTGACTGAGCCACATAGGTGCCCCAAGAGAAAAAGTTTCTTAATCATTTATTGCCAGCAGAAAACCAAATTTAAATATTCTAACAAAAAGAAATGAAAGAAAAGAGGGTCACTGTATGGATCAATAAGAAAAATGTGCCAAAGGGGCGCCTGAGTGGTTCAGTTGGTTTGGCAACTGACCAGCTCAGGCCATGATCTCATGGTCTGTAGGTTCGAGCCCTGCATCAGGCTCTGTATTGACGGCTCAGAGTCTGGAGTCTGTTTCAGATTCTGTGTCTCCTTCTCCCTTCTCCCCCCATCCTTTGTGTTCTATCAAAAATAAGTAAATATTTTTAAAAATTTAAGAAAAAAAGAAAAATGTGCCATGATTTAAGTAGTGAGATAAACTCAACCTTCTCTGCCTGTGTTTAAGAAAAATTTGTAAGCCATCTGTACAACAAATCCCCAAGAAGAAAAAGCAACTCATTAGGGATATTTGTTAGATTTCATAGTCAGAACATGAAATATGTTACATATATTTCTACCTAAAAAACAAAAATACTAACTGGAAATATGTGTCATGGTCTTCAGTAAACTCTACTATGATGCTCTATTAGAAAAGAGTCTAGAAATGTCACCAAGTATAAATGGAATCATCAGTGAGATACAGGTTAGTCCAAGCCAATATCCACAGACACTCAAAGAGTACACACTATTAAAGGTATCATTATGTTACATACCAGTGGGTACTCATACCAGGGACTCTGCAAATATCTCACTTAATTACCACAACTTGCTGAGATATGTATTTTTACCCTCAATAGCAAGAAGTCCCAGAGAAGTTAAAAGTGTTGCCCAAGATGATATTGCTAGGAAGTGGTAGAACCAAATATAAATATGCAATATGACAGTATATAATATTTTATATGTTAATATATTTTTAAATGTTATATATTAGTTGATTTTAAGTACTCTCTACACACTCTATAGGGCTCAAACTCACAACCCTGAGATGAAGAGTCAGTCACATGCTCTACTGACTGAGCCACCCAAGTGTGCCAAAACCAACATTTAAACGATAGGTTTATTTGGCTCCACACCCCTGCTTTTTATTTTTTTAATTTTGTAAATGTTTACTTATTTTGAGAGAGAGAATGCACATGCGCACAAGTGGAGAGAGAGGCAGAGAAAGAGAGAATCCCAAGCAGGCTCTGCGTTGTCAGCTCAGAGCCCAAGGTGGGGCTGGATCTCATGAAGCATGAGATCGTGACTGGAGCCAAAATCCAGAGAAGGACGATTAACCAACTGAGCTGCCTAGGCACTCCACACTCCTACTTTTTATCTCTGCCTCTACTCTTATTAGAAGCCACCCAAGAAATGGCACGTCCCATTAAGAAGCTGAACTTTCACAGCATGTCATTCTGTTCCATATTCATGAGGTCTGCATATTAGGCTCAGTGAGGTCACTAATAAAGGACTTCTAGGTAAGTTTTTCTCACAAACACAAATTATACATACAACTAATTTTTTGTGAAGTTGACAAGGCAACTGCTCACAGTAAACTAAAATTGGCCAAGTACATAAAGGAAAAGAGATAAAAACACTAAAGCCTACAGTGGGATGGCACTTCAGTGGATGAATCCAAGAACCAAACAGCAGTTGGCAAATCCCAGACTAGAGCAACGAGCACCAAAAAGAATGCAAGCAGGAAATATCATGATACAATGAGTCGTAAACAGCAACAGGGGCTATAGGCCTCAGAAATTTCAAGTTTACCTTTACTCAGTAGATTCTATTGTTCTTGATGGAGAAAGGGGAGGTAGCAGTAACTACATATATTTGTTTGCCTTAATAATAACATTTCATGCAGCAGAGAGAAAAAAATTCTTCTAATTTCTGATGCAAGGCAATGATCCAAAAGCTACTGGCTTCTTGAACGAGAATTACCTCTCTTTTGTAGACTGTGTGTGAATACAGTGCATGCTCTGGCAGTATCTTTCAGCTACCCTCACAAGAGGAGAGCCTATAAACAGCAAGTGGTTATGGTAGATTAGGCCAAACAGCAAAAATTCCAAGGAGTTTGGGAAACAGGATTATGAAGAAGAAGAACCTGCAAATTTCAAGGCCAGAGGTTTATTGCCAACTCTACAATAGGTTACAGAATAAACCTGAGGCCAGTCTTTTAACCTACTTTCTTCTGTTTCCATTATCTCTAAAATAAGAATTATAATTTAATGTAAATAACAGTATGAAATGTAAAATTTTACATTAAATACAGCATGCTCTGAAATTCCAGAGATACATAAAAGAAAATTAAAAACTAACATCATCTATAGAGTGTATTCATATGTTTGTATGTATCTCTGATGCACACATGGTCTCACAATTGAAAATTAATCACTATACATTACTAAAAGCTATTAACTATATAATTCTTTCACTCATTAGCCATTTACATCCTTCATGGGAGAAGGGAAATGAAAGAATAAATTTAAAAATGTATCGACATATACATGCCCTACATTTAAAGAAAATTTCTACAACTTTTCAAACAAACCTACTTAATAAAAGAGGTGGGTGTTTGACCAAATAAGCAACAAACACAACTCTTCTAAATGTGAGTCTTTACTATAATAGGCCTAAAGACAGTATGATTTCCCAACTTTGAATTATGAATCTTTTATTCCAAAGAGCAGGCCCCTGAGATATTTAGACTACACTGGGAGATTCCTCAGGTATGTGTACACATACAAATGCAGTGGTGGTGAGCTGAAGTGTTATTTTTGAGTTTCTCCCACATAAACTTAAAAAAAGTAAGAGAATGAAAATGTACTAAGTTCTCGAACATATATTTTCAATTAAATCATAGTTTTCTCCCATCTTTTTTCCAGTTCTCAGAAAAGTACATGTGGTAGAAAAAGTAAACTTGGGAAAACGTACTGGGAAGTTACACTTCATAGATACAAACTAAATGAGGCATTAAAAATGAAATTTGCAAATAGCAACATTCACAAAGTTGGTTCAGACCATTCCTCTAATAGTCCTAGTCCACTTCAAATTTAGGCCAACTTTCTATTTAAATGATAATAGTAGTAATTAGCCAGTGCTATGCCTCCCTCTACTAATGTCAGGCTCCAGGCTAGGTTTTTAAATTCTAATATTATCTCACTTTATTCTCACAAAAAAATCATAAACTAGGTCTAAATATCACTTTCTTTAAAAAGAGAAACTAATACACAGAAGTTAAGAAACTTGTCTATGGTCATGGACCAGTTATCCAAAACCCAGTGAGCCTAGATGCAAAAGCTCAGGCTTTAAACTCTCAATGAAAGGTATTCAGAATAGGGCTAGTTATAGCAATATATGGAGAACTAGGTAGTTTCCTACTACAAAGCTTTTAAGGAAAACATTTTTTTTTAATTTCTGTCCTTGACAGAATGTATTAAATAAGCAAACACCACCAACAAGCAAAACAAGTACTACAATGTAAAAATATTAAAAAAAAAAAAAAGAAAGAAAACCCTCTCACATGCATAAATGAAAGATTACACACAAAAAAACTCACATCTTTTCAAGCATTTTAAAAGAGAAATATGAAGAGGGATGGCAATCCATTAAGAACTTACTGGGAAACTGCCTGAAGCTTATTTGAAGGCTTATTTCTCAAATCAAAGAACATTAAAAAAAAATACTAAAGTCATTGTCATTTACCCAAACATGTCACATGTAGTACAACAAATGCACCATCAAAAATGTTTTTAAAAAAATACTATGTGTGACAGGTAAGTAAGAAAGGATTAACACAGTGTGGGCTAAGTGGAAATATACAGCTGAAACTGACTAATCTATTTCAGAAATTAATATATTCAACTATACAAAACATTAAAAACAAATCCAACATCCCAACATCATTCCTAGCCAATACATTTAAATATATGTATTTTAAGCCAAGAAAAATTCTAGAAGTTCTAAACTTAAAAAGAGCCAAGAATTTAACTTAATATTAACTAGGATGTGCTCCTTTTTAAATTACTATAACTGGTCAAGTAGTTTCAAGAACTTAGAAATGGTTTTGTCTTGGAGCGCCTGGGTGGCTCAGTCAAGTAAGGTTTCAACTTCAGCTCAGTACACCATCTCACAGTTCATGAGTTTGAGCCTCACATCAGGCTCTGTGCTGACAACAGCAGAGCCTGGAGCCTGCTTCAGATTCCATCTCCTCCTCTTTCTGCCCCTCCCCTTCTTGCACTCTGTCTCTTTCTCTCAAAAACAAACATTAAAAAAAATTTTTTAAAGAAATGGTTTTATCTTATAAAGTCTTCCTCCACACTACAACTGAAACCTTATTAGTACTCTCCTCCAAATTATCAAATAGATTGTCTTTGTATTGAGAAAATGAGCTAAGTTTCCTGAAGAGAATCTGCTAAATTGTTTCTGTTATGCTGTATTTATTTTTAAGAATCATCATATCAAAGAGTTTGCTGTGGAGTAAACTCTTAGCTCTCTTACTAAAAATTCTAGCCAGTGATTTCCCTCACCAACAAATTCTTTTTCTAAAATAGCAAGTAAAAAAACTTGTATGTGAAACACTGTATACTAAATAGATCAATGATGGCTTATCAGATTTACAAATGAAATTTTTATCTTAAGGAAAAAAAATTTTAAATCCACTCAGGAAAAATTCTCACTGCCTTGATTTCAGTAAATACAACAACATTTGGTATGTAGAAATTGTTTTTTAAACCGGTAGACTATAACCTGAGAGATCTCTACCCAGACAGATGAACTTTCAAGAGAGAGCTCAGCAAGTAACCTCAAACTCTGCCCAAAACAAACCTTCACTGATTTCCCCTACAGGTCTTTTTCCCTCTCTGTGGAGGTGCTTTGGAAATTTCATTCAAATCCCTAACAGCTCCTATCAAATTATATTAGAATTGTGACCTTATGATAAGATGCCTATAGACGATTCTAATTAATCTTAGTTTGTAGAATGGATTAATGAATGCATTTTGTAGCTCTTTGCATAGATTACACATATGTGCATTAATTAGCAGTGAGCATCTAAGAATAATTCCTGGAAAATCTACAAAGATACACAATGGTTGAGAGCGTTAAGAAACTTCTGACAAAGTCCTTTAGGAATCAATAACATACATAGGCTCCTCATATCCTTGAGGAGGTAATGTATCAAAGAAGAAGTGAGGGAAATTTTATTATTTATTGTCCCCTTTCCCTTGAAGTGGATAACTGAAAAGAGTATTTGAGTGTTTGGTCATTTTAAGACACAATGCACAAAAACTAAGTCCAATGGCAAAATTTAAAACTGAAAACACGGAAATTTGAAGATTCCTTTCGTTGCTCTGGACATAGCCTACTGGCATTCTTAAGGCCATGTGTGTCACACTCTTTCAAGTAGATAAAGGAGAGAAAAGGACTTGCCTGCCCTCCGTCACCTCCTGGTCCCCTTGTGCTTAAACTGATAAGCAAAGGTGCTCAGAGGTGCTTTCAAAGTCTCCAGGCTCCAGCAGGAGTGATGACTGAGAGCCCCGCAGGCAGTGCAAACCAACACTGTCACTTCGAGTCATTGCTCAGCCCAGCTAATGCCATGCCTGTCATGACAAGCACCAGCCACCTTAAGGCACCACACCTCTACCTCAACAAAACATACCTTTGAAAAGGTATGAGCCATGGAGGGAATCTGTTTCAGGGGTTGCCAAGGGAAGCCAGCCTTGTCTATAACAGCAGAGAGGCCATGGAAGAGCCCAAAGGCACAGAAACATGGAGGGCTGCTGCTAGCCCTGAGTACGGATAATTGTTCTACTTCCTGCGCATGGACAGAGGGGGGAAAATGACATGTTAAGATACTGTTTGACCAGGCTAAAGCAGGTTTTGTTGTCAGCTTAAACCTGCCATCTGGTGTTAAGATACAGCAGATCATCACACCCAGATGTGTTCCTTCAAACAAATCACGTCTTTTTTTTTTTTTTTTCTTATTCTCCCTTTTTTTTCTTTCTGGAAAGAGAGAGGTGGCTGCCAAAGATACAAATCAGCTGAAATTTACTTTAAAAACTCTTATTAATTTACTCAGCCAAATGAGTAGGTATGTCATTTCATGCACCCACACCCCAAAGCAACCAATTTTCAGAAATACTATCTAGAGATGCTGAGTAGAAAATCATTTGTTTACTACTCTTCGACCCTAAAGTGAAGGCTCTCCTTAATCATCAAAAAGCCTTTTCATCTGAAAAGTGAAATTTGTTTCAGTGAAGTAGAGTTCTAAAATCCTTGTCTTCCTCTTTATTTTTGACTCAATATCTCATTCCACAATTGGGGTGGGGAAGGGTTATGCAGTACTATCATTTGCACCTCATTACACTTGGGCTGGAGCTTTGAGAAAGCTGATATTCCCTCTAAATTTTTACAGATGCTTCTAGTTTACCAGTTCATGACTGCACTACTAGAAAAGACTTCCTGCCTCTAAACTGCTTGCTGGCATGTATGCTGAATTTCAAAATCCCTGAAAAACGTAAACCTTTGTGGTGTTCTCTTAACTTTCTTGCTGGGGAAGAAGGGGGGAGGGTCACCAAAACCACACCAAGCAAAAGCTTTTTCTTCTATAAAGTGAGACTCAATCTCTCAGAATTATTCCTACCTAACTATTGACTGTTCATCTTGATTTGGAAACCTCCCACAAAAATGTTCATTAACAGAAAGTTATTTGTGGAAGGAGTTTTTCATCATAAATTATGATTATGACACGTTCACTAAGTTGTAGAAATAACACCATCACTGGCAGCCTTTCACCTGAGCCTATGTGTTTCCCTTTATAGGTATCACTTGAAAAATACTTTGAGACAGAGAGGAGGGACACTTTCTAAACCACCATCCCTTTTTTGTTTAATGGCTCCAGGGTTTTTCAAAGTTCAGGGCAGGTGACACTGGCCTGTTCTTAATCTTTACTGCTTTAGCAATGTTAAGGCTGATGACGAGGGACACAAATCCCCTGATGGAACTGAATGCATTCCAAGCTCCCCGACCCACTCAAAGCCGTAATCCCCTGCAGCTGGATTTTACTTACCACCATGCACAGCTAATACATTTTTTAAAAGCTAGTCACTGGTGACAAATGTAAACTGGACAGAGCAGCAGCTCCCCCTTCTCCCTGCCTCACTCCCCAACCCCTCAATCTTCCCCCATAACCCAGAGACTTGCTATTTCTGTGATGAATAGGACCTGCCTTATAGAACCACCAAGCCCATGCCATATAGCTCCACTCTAAGTGACTGGAAGGTTTTAAAAGCATCTTCAGCTGTCAGACTGTAACAGAAACAACAAAAAAGTCATCCTTAACACAAACATTTCACAACTGAGAAAACCCTGTAAGTTGAGATTATCACTGCCATACTGAGTTCACTATTTCACTATCACATGCAGGCAATCTCTTCTGGCACCTTAGCTGCTTGACTGAATTAAGCTGGCTGCCATATTCTTGGTCATAATAAAATAAAGGCAAAAAAAAATTGAAACTTGAGGCTCTTCTGTGATGTATTTTGTTTATATCCTTTTACTTTTTTCTTTTGAAAAAAACTTGACAGAAATATAGTAAACACGTAGCCTTTACTGATGGGCAAGTATGTTTTCACCATGGATTTTGATCATTCACATAGGGAAATCAAGTCACCCACCAAAGGTAATAGCTTTGTGCTGGATAAAGTCTCTCAAACTCAGCACAACAAATTATGAAAACGGCAGCCTAAAGATAGACTAAAAGATCAATGAATGGATATCTCAATTAGGAAAACAAATAGTCTCAAAATGTATCAAAATGCCATACAATACAGATGACAAATTTTGACAAAACAACAAGCTATCTACTTTACCTGGTGCAGAAACACCGAGGGTTAATCTATGTGAGTTTTTCGGGTTTATTCGAATTCCCAGATAACCAGTAAGAAGTGCTACGATTTAAGTGGTATTACCAATTAGACTTGGCCATGGCTACCACAACACTGACTACAACGCTTAAATTGCATTAGGTTTAATTACTGCAAAATTACATCTGGAAAGGGAAGCATAATTTTATAACCACCCTCAGCATTCTAACTTGAGCTCAGTCCCTGCATGATACATACTCGGCCAAGTAATTGAGGCCCTGAAAGGCACCACAGTTAATAATGTGTAACTAGCAAGAACACAAGGAGAAGCGACAAGTAGGTCTCCACGAATTAAATTCACATTTGATTATGTGACCTCTCAGTGTCCTGCTGGTACTGCTAAGAACAGGTACTCCAAAGCAGCCTGGGGAATAGCCTAAGCAGGACCATGGAACTGGAATTTGGCTAGGACTGAGGGGGTAGGACAAGACACTATTTTAATGAAGAAGGAATTAGGACAATGTGCTTGAAAGAGTCCAGCTCTGATTTTCCTACTTGTCATCCACTGTCACATTCCCAGAATCCAGAGAACTCAGTCAACACATGAGTAATTCAATCAAATGGGAAAAAATACCAACTCTGCTGTTCATAGTGACAATGCCTCAGAACTAACCTTAAATGTGGAGTGCAAGGGGAATTTATGTGTTCTGATGAGAGAACAAGGAAAGAAGGTTGAGAGATTACTACATGTGTACGTGGATAAAGAAGTATTTTGTGGTACACGTCAGGAAAAGTGTGAAAAAATGTAGAGGTGGCTTTAAGACTGAGAATATAGGAATAACAAACCAAAAAAAGGAAAGAAAATGGGTCTCTGTGATTCATAAATTTCAGAATTATGATTGATGGCAACGCAGACTTAATCTAAATCCATATTATATATCCATCCATCCAAAAACACTTAGTAAGGCATGTTGTATTGTTCATATAGTAATCAAAGATGGCAGTGCTTTACAGTATTACCTTAAATATCTATCATAAACTGCAAGTAGTATTTCTACGTCATAATACAAAATGATCTCAGGTCTAATTTCCCATGTCTACAATGGTATGTTCATGCTATAGTTGTCAAAAAAAAAAAAACCCTACAGAAAATATTGAAAGTTAAGCCACAGGGGGAAAAATCTGAATCATAACCAGACCTCTGCACATTACTTGAAATGTGATAAAAATGGAGTTTGCTTAATCAAACCTTTTAATACTAAAATACACTATAAATTGTACCCAAGAAAATCACAGGTAGGAATAAGTTTGTAATTAATCCAAAGAGAAGTGTTTATTATAGTTGATAGGAAAACCATAACAAATTGTATTTATCTGAACTTCCAGGAACCAATTCATAATACTTACAAAAACCTAACTGAAAAATGCTGTCTTGAGTAAGCATAAATCCTTGCAAGGAAACACATATAAAATGAATACTGTCTCTTTAACTTGAAGGACCTACTATAGTTAGGTAGTATGAAGCCAAGAAAAAGTCCTGAAGTTTAACTCTCAGGAGCAAACATTTTCTACTTGTGAAGTAAACTCTGTTGAAAGACAGCAGACTATGGTCCCACCAGTAAAAACAGTAAAGTTTTCAGCCAGTGACAGCTTTGCCTACAGAGAAAAAAAAAGTGTCATAGACTCACTTTATTAAACCATATGCTCATTGCCCTGTGAAGAAAGCAGGGTCACTAATTAGTTCATTCTGTGAAAGAAGCCCTTCCTGATCCCGTTGACTTTTGTCCCCCTGGTTAGCTCCAGCTATTTCTGTCATGCAACTTGAAAATCACTGGAGGGAGGAAGATCGCCATAACAACCGCTGAAATGATCTTGTGGAATGTGTCTAGTGGCACTGGAATAACCTGAATATGTGCTCCAGATGTGTCGGCTGTCAGGAAAAAAGTAAACACATCTGATGGACAGCGTATGACTAGATGGCCTCCAAGCGACTCCAGAGGCTCGGAGCGGGGGAGGGGCCGCATATGTGAGCAGAAGGGTGGCGGGTGGGGCGGGCAGAGAAGGGGGCGAGCCCGCAGCCTTCGCAAGGCCCCACAGGACCTGGAGCCCAGCGCACGCGCGCGCGTGAGAGGACTGAGCGCGACTGTTCCGCCTGCGTCCCTCCCCTGACTGGCCTCTCTGGGACTGCAGCGGCCCCAGCGAATTTCCGTCTGGCATGGACTTGTGAGCATTTGGGAGCAAACTAAAACATGAACGCTGAGAGGAAGGGGAAAAAGAGAAGGATCGGGTTCAAAATGCTTTCTGTCTTAAATATTAATGGCAACATGTTTTTAAAGCATTCTATCTTCCGGGGAAGGCTGCCTCCAGGCCCCTTACCCTCCGTCTACCAAATGAATGGCTGTGCCTTTTTGCCCTACATGCAATACTCTGAAGCACTCTTTTTATTAGGTGACTGAGTGATTACATTCCTGATCTGAAAATGTTGCCTTTTTTGATGTTGGTGTTGTTCCATAGACTTTCACAAGTTGGGCAAGTGGCTGGTTCCCTAATTCAAAATGTTTTTTAAAAATATTTTTCTAATGAAATAAACAGAAAGGGCTAGAAAACACGATATAGGCCAAAACACATTTTCACCTTAGGTCGTATTCTCAGGGGTATTTGCAAAGGGAAGGATTTAGCTCCATACACGGTTCTTAGGTTCACAAACCTAACAGCAGTTCTATAAACATCTAGCACACAGTAGGCACTTGCTGAATATCTGCTGAATCAAACTAGTTTTTAGTGTATAAGACTCAACTGAGAATTTTTCTTTGGTTCTATATATAAACAGTGGCAGAGATTACTGAAAAAAAGTATTTTTAAACTTAGTTATTTAAGAAAAATAAATGGCAAGTTGATTTCCCCAGGGGAACAAAAATGCTACCCTGGAAAAAATAGGAAACACAGAATCCACTATAGTACACAAACCACTATGCACCTACCTGCGGCGTGAATTTACATTTTAATGCCTACTCCTTCTCCTACTCCAACAGTGTGTAGAATGGACTTAGGTTTTCCAGAATACGTAAAAAAAAAAAAACAAAAAAAAAAAACACCTCACTAAAGTCTTATCATAAATGCTTACATCTGTGAAAGGCTTTACAAAGCTTTGTGCAGAAACTTGGAATTGATGTCAAAAGGTTTTCCAAGCAACATATTCCAGACCTTTCCTTAAAAAACTGCATAATTATATTTCAATAAAATTTCCAATAGTTTTAGTAGTTTTCTAAACAAAGAACAAACCTGTATCAGGGGTATTTATTTCTATAAAATACACCATTAAGATATTAAAATCTTTAAAATTGCTTATGCTTAACATTCATGAAGATCAACAAATTATATCACCTATGCTGAGGAATGGAATCATTCACCTGGCACTTGCTTTCATACAAAGCAATTGCCAACTTATGAATTTCCTTTCAATTTTTAAGTATCTAAGTACATTTTGCTCTTTCGATAAAACTCATTTAGTGATTCAGATTCTCAAAGTAGATCACCAAAGGGAAAAAGAAAACTATGAGAAATTATTATTTGAAAGCAGAAAATGGAACAAATCTTCAGCTTGCTCTCTACCCTGTAATTCACACATTTAACCTGGCAGAGGAAGACCCTAAGGATGCTCAGAGGCTGAAGAACTCAAAATTTGAAGAAATAGGTGCAAGAACAACAAGAGTGAATGGCTTCTGCTTCTGCCTTCTAGAAATTGGATTCCACTGGCAGTGGGCTGAATGAAGCCAATAACAGATTCACGGTTGTGGAAAATGTTTCATACTCCTCTAAACGAAAACGTTGTTATTTCCTTGTAACAGAAACTGTACTTCTTGACAAGTTAGACAACCTAAAATAATCACTGCCAAGGTACAATTTAAAAAATTTGTTGGCAGCATATAAAAAAGAAGTAATTTTGGTATTTGCAATTATTTGCAGAGCATACTTTATTATTATTCCAGCCTAATCTAGCCTCCCCAAATTAAAAGACTTCAAAAAGGGCTGACAGATTTCCAAATAAAAAGGTTAATATTTAAAAGCTTTTATAAGCCAAAATCATAAATGTGTACATTTGTAGAATGAAGTGCCAAATGTCCAAAAGACGGATGAGTTTCAATGACCATTTTCATTTGCCTTGATCTTAGTATCCAACCAATAAGTAAAAAGTTCACATTTATCCAAAGAACCTGAATGTATTTGTATCCATTCATGTGATATTTCTTACCCAACTAAAATTTATAACACTAAACTTATAGTTAACTTTCAGAATAAAGAAGGCAAATAAAACAATGGGTTTTTCCTCAAATTAAGAGTAATGGTTATTCACTGAGTTTCGGTTTTTGGTTTTTTGTTTTTGGTTCTTATAAGTATCAAAAAGTTGGAATGGGATGAAATCTAGAGTTAATGTAGGATGTATTCAAGTTCTAGAAGTTATAGGATACCCATATGAGCAGATTTGGTGGCTAAACTCCACACAATTTAGTCTGTGGCTGAAATCAAATTTCATACATACATTCTGTCCTTAGTTCACTACGTGTTCAAAACCCAATGAAGTGCTCCTGGGTTACAGTTTCTCAAACCATGAGCTTCTCTTACTGCCATACAAGTAACATAAACTCCACACATACTCTTCTTAATGCTTTTCCATTTCATCCCATGAGCAAATAATGGTAATGAATATAACATGCTTACAAGACTCCTAGATAAGCAGACCTATCAAGCAAGATCTAGGAAACTATGGAGAGTTATAACAATTGTTTTACCATTCTATATAGCATTATAGACCAGCACATAACTACTAGCAAGTAAAGGAAGGGCAGTAAAGTTGAATAGCTGAGCAAAAATATCAAACCAAAACAAAATAAACTAAAACAAAACAAACATAAGAAAACACTAAGAGGGCAACCAGCAAGCCCATCTATTAGAATTCCAGCGGGCTACAAGTAAAACACTGAAATGAAGTTTTCTGCCTACAGGAGTTTTGAACTAGCCATGTTTCAGGCTCCACTCACATGGCACCATTTCTGGATCAGAAACCAAAGAAAGTCATAGGAATGAATAAAACCAAACTCTAGATTTAAAGCATGATATTCAGATTTCTATTGAAAGAAACATGAATTTCTTTAAAAAAAAAAAAAAGGGCATTCACTTTAGTTCTTAAAACAATGAGAAACTCTTCAAAGGAAAATGTGAAGCTTAAGTGCCAACAGAATAAAAGAAAATCCAGAACTTTCTGTGGCGTCATTAGTCATGCATCAAACTATCTAGGGAAAAAAAAGCCATGAAGCAGCACAGATTTCCAGAGAAAAGTAGTCAATCTGTGAAACGGAACACAACACAATATGTTCTGCCCAATTTTAGAGGCCTAAAAGACTATTTATCAAGAACAAATAGCTATAACATTTGACCTATTATAATGTCATCAATTATGTAAGAATTTCTAAAACCATTTACCCCTCTCATGCCCCAACTATAAAACAAGCAAGTCAATGAATCCTAACCCAAGTTTTCCAACAAACAGAACATTCTTTCAGGGGTCTATAAAATCCTCAAGACAAAACTTAACAATGCACATTACTTTTTTTAATGTTTATTTTTGAGAGAGAGAGAGATGAAGTGTGAGCGGAGGAGGGGCAGAGAGAGGGAGACACAGAATCGACGCAGGTTCCAGGCTCCAAAGTGCCAGCACAGAGCCCGATGTGGGGCTTGAACCCATGAACTGTGAGATCATGACCTGAGCCAAAGATGGACAATTAACCAACTAAGCTACCTAGGTGCCCCAACAATGCACATTAATTTTAAAAATATTTCTCATGTAGCATTTTGATGGTCGAAGGAAAAAAAATGGAAAAGACTCAAACAAAACTTGAGAAAAATCCCTAAATCCACATTCCCTGTTACTACAGACAAGGAATCAGCTTTACGAGAGTTCAATGATTCACCGCATATCACTGCTATGTATCTAGAGAAGAATGAGAGCAAAACCCTTCTGGCAGTGATATCCTCCCACAAATCCATCCTTCTCTTGTCACAGCCAATCTCACTCCTACTCCCAAATGACAACTGATGTGAATTCCCCAGATGATGAATTCTTCTTAGAAGCTCCACCTAAAGATGAGAGACAATATTAAAAAAAGAAATCCAAAAACCACTCTCCTGGAGAATTTCAACCTTCTGTCCCCATAAGCATTTTAGTAGAATTGTAAAAAAAAAAAAAAAAAAAAAAAATACAATATCCACTTTGAGTTGAACTTCATTTTTTTTTTTTTTTTGACAGAGGGCACATGAGTGTGAGCTGGGGAGGGGCAGAGAAAGAGGCAGACACAGAATCTGAAGGAGGCTCTAGGCTCCAGGCTGTCAGCACAGAGCCGGACGCAGGGCTTGAACTCACAAACTGTGAGATCATGCCCTGAGCTGAAGTCAGATGCTCAACCAACTGAGCCACCCAGGTGCCCCTGAACTTCATTCTTATTCCATTTCTTGGAACAGGTGCTCCCAAGCAATTAAATGCCAAGAGGAAGAGAAAAAGAGTTGGACAAAGATTCCAGAGCTTTGGGGTCATTAGCCCCAGAGTAGTAATGGTTGATTACATTCTTTTATTGTTCCTTTATCCATAATTTACTAAGGGCAAAGAGCAATTTTTCCCTGCTGTTTTTCAATGTTATTGTCCGTGCAGGCCCATCACAGGACCCTTATATGCAGGGAACTGCTCACTGTTTGGCTGCTTGCCATAAGGAATCATTGCTGCACACAGGACAATGTCCCCAGCTCCAGAAAGAGGATCACATCAAATGGATTGACAAGAGGCAAAGTCAGGCCTTAAAAAAAACAGTTTCCTATTTCACTTAAAATAATGACTAAGGGACTTACCTACAAGTTGCTCTCTCCACTGGCTCATCAGCCTTACCTGCCTCTACTCTTTCCACACCAGCTACAACAGCCTTTTGTCCAAACTTACAATGTCCCAAATTCCCTATGATCTCAGGGCACTGATCTTTTTGTAACACTCAGAACCCTCCAACTTAACCTTAAAAAAAAAAAACACCACAAAACGAACAAACAAATTTCTGTTCATCCTTCAGATCTCAGCTCAAAAGACCCCTCAAGAAAATCTGCCCTACATTTGTTGTCCCTTTCTTTATATTTTGGGGTTCTGAGTAACATTCCATTTGGAAAAGGGATAGGGATTCCAAGGCTCAAAAAAAGTTTGACCATAATTGGCCAACTTCAAAAGTCCCTTGAAGTAAAATAAGTCTGATATTTGTAGTATTTAACGTCTACTAGAGTTAAACTATAATTAATAAGTGATTCAGTGTTATAAATGTGTAGATCCCCGAGTCTGCTTGTTAGGGGAAATATTCATTTATTTCAAATACTCTAAAAATAGATCAATACTTTTATAAACTGGGGTCACTTTACTCCTTCCTTCAGGTTGATTGTAATAAGTGGCAGCTGCAGGAGGACACAAACTACCCATGGCTTAGAATCAGACTTAAGTCACACCGCTACCTACCACCTGCCTGTCCATTACCTTCTCTGGGCCCATTTTCTCTTTTGTGGGAAGAGGAAAACAATGGTACCTTCTCTAGAGGATTCAGAAGAATTATATTATCTGAAAGCCAACTTTTATATTACTAATATGTACCACATTTACCATTTTACTATTTTTCCCGATTAGCTAAGTAACAGTTTCCTTACCCATATGTAAACACTAGAAGAGTAAAGGATTGATAGGGATATCATTGACTCCTTAAAGCCTAGTATAGTATCTGCCCTATATATATTAAGGGCTCAACAAGGGATTTTTATATTAATGAATAGAGATACTATAATATGGGATGGATATCCCCATCCTCTTTTGTTAGTTTTGGTTTATTTTTTAAGTGAAAGTTAATTCTATAATGAGTAATATATCTTTGGCATGCTTACCTGTGTATGGCTGGTTAACACTTTTTCACAGAAGTCAGTGTTCACTGGGACAAAATTAGTCATGTATACCCATGAGTACTTAAGAAAAGTCTAGTCAATAGGTGGTCATGGCTTCATTCACTAATATCACAAATTCCAGATCACTAAGTTAACGAAGTGTGTGCACAATGAAAACACAATCCATTCAGATGAGCTGGTAGCAGCAGCTACTTCATATAACAACAATAGCAAACTCTGCCTACTTTTTCTATGTGGCAATAAAAATTGTTTAATATTTCAATCAACAACTCATTGATTTTTCTGTGTCAAGCATGTTTTTAACTACTTTACATTAGTAACATTCAATCCTCACCACCACAAATCCATGAGGTAGGTAGGTAGGTCCCATTATTATCCTTATTTTACAGAGGCAGAATGAGCCTGCACTGCCTTCGTGCTTACAAAAACTTTTAACATCTAGTTAACAAAAAACTAGCATGTACAAGGCATACTTCTGATATATTTTAAATGTGAGACTTAAGTCTCTTGCCAAGAAACACAGATTTAAGTTAGAAGAGGTCTTAAAAGAACTGGTGTCTAACGTTGTATTGTTTCTTCCCCGTTTTACCAGTTTTGAGCTTGCTCTAATAGGATAAAGCTTGCGACGGCAGGGAGCCTTTAGTAAAAGGCAGCACCCATCTCACCTAGTTACGAATCCTGGCACTAGAAATCCATTTCACCCCACTTAGCAGCAAGCTGGAGTACATAATTATTTTCATCTGGTTATAACACAGGGTGGTGAGTTTAATCTCTAAAACCCTACAGGGATTGGTTTTAACAGTTTTAGAAATTGCCTCTCCTGCTATGAATGTGCTGCACAGCAAGATGGTCCTGCTAATGGTTCCCAGACTAGGATTTGGGGGGACCAAAGGTATGACTCCCTCGTTTCCATAATTTTCTTTCCTTTCTGGACCAAGTCTGTGGTCATTCAAGGGATCCTTGAGGCTCCACTTTCAAAAACAATTTGTTCTGATTTGGACAAAGGAATAGAGGTAATTTTTTTAAGTTATAGCCAATGATTACTATTCATGTAGTCAAATAAATCCATATATAAAATGTCACCATAAGTGACATAGCCTCAAAAACATGAAGGTATATATGCCCATGAAACAGATTCCCAAACAATAATGTGGCCATGAACATGACTATCTAGCTTACCTTGATTTTTAAAATGTTTGCTAAACCATTCCTTCTAGGAAAAAATATATAGAAAACTAAATCAAGAATATAATTGAATATCTCCTCCTCCCTTTTTTTTATGAAGTTCATACTATACAATCAGCCCCAATTTCTCCCAGGTACTAAATGAGCCCTCTCCATCAGGAATAAAAAAAGGACACACTGCTAATCAACCTGTAAAGTGAAATTGCTACAAAGACCAGGACAAATCAATCCCATAAAGTAAAAATGATGGTTTTTTTCCAGATTTTAGTAGAAGAGCCAACCTCAGTACATACATGCAAATTTAACTTTCCTGTTCATAGAGGATTCAAAAAAGACCGTTGGGCTGTTCACAGCATTTTAAGCAATAGCGAGGCACTTATATTAATAATGACAACTACATGTCTATTAGTTAGTGAACTTACACACCTGGTTCCACATGTTAGAATAATTTGGCTTTGCTAAAGAAATTATATCATAAAAGCCCTCCTACATGATGTGGAGGATTATACAGGTAAATTCTAAGAGTCAAGTTTGTATAAGGCATAGAGGTAGAAAAGCAAGAAAACAAAAAATTTTTCCTTTCTTTTCATGTTTTTAACCTAGAGCAACTATCTCAGTAGGATAAAACTGAAACCATAAAACACAGTCTTAGAAAACCAGAATTCCACCAGACTGCAAAGTCCTCAGGGATTATTTCCAGCGCCAAAGGCAATGCCTGGCATAAAGGAGGTCCTCAAATATACTTACAAAATGAAATAAATAAACCTCTGAATTAAAGTATTTAAAATATTTTCAAGCATATTTCAAACTGATCTAAGGTATACAAGATGGGTATATATGAAAGATGAGGAAGCAGAACATCAAGAGTCACAACTAACCTGATCTGAAGGCTCTCAAGACACAACTTTCTACTACCATCACACTCTGCCCCATCATTAAAAAAGCTCAGAGCATCCATTCTTCACTTTTACTCTGCTTTCTGTATTTTATGATCTGTGGTATAAAAACACCAAAAATGGAAGGCAACCAGATCATCCAGACACCAAACTCTAACTAGTAAGATCCACTAGTGTCCTTTGCAGCTGTGAAGGCTGACGGTTTAAGCTACCAGATTGGTTAAATCTACTTAAATAAGGCACACTAACACTATATTATTCTGTACACAAATTTCAACTAATGATGTTCTTTTTTTTTTTTTTTTACTTTTTCTAATGTTTATTTATTTTGCTGGAGAGAGAGCACGAGCAGTGGAGGGGCAGAGAGAGAGAGAGAGAGAGAGAGAGAGAGAGAGAGAGAAAGAGAGAGAGAGAGAATATCTGAAGCAGGCTCCAGGCTCTCAGCTGTCAGCACAGTGCCTGATGCGGGGCTCGAACTCATGAGTAAGGAGATCGAGACCTGGGAGGAACTTGGATGTTCAACCGACTGAGCCACCCAGGCACCCTTCAACTTATGATGTATTTTTAACCAAAAATGTTTCTTTGGGAGTTTTCTTCATACACAGATCTCTACTGACAGTTTAAATCTAGATAGACTTCAACAGAAAAAAACAAAGAAATTCAAGTTTTTACCACTTGTTTTCCCCATTCTCTATAAAAATTGATCACAACAGAACATATCACACTAATCTATATGAATCTCAGAAGGAAAAACCCAGTATGTTTTCAGAATCGCCAACTTAGACTTCAGACTCAACACAATCTTCACCTGGTAGTTCCTTGTTACTTTTAGGTAAATCAGCTGCTGATTCAACATTTATGAAATTATTGTATGCCAGGCTTGTACAAGGTTTGGTGACTCAAACATGAATAAACAGGCCTTGTGCCCTTAGACAATCTTAATGGTGGCTAAGACAGATTCAAAGAAATACAAAAAGGCAATGTATGGCATCTGTGTGCCACAAGCATGTTTGCTACATTTAATGTCTTAAATACACACGGAGGAAAAATACTATTTTGTTGGTCAGTGAGGTGAGCTAACAAGTTAGTTCTTACATAGGTCCTTCCTTGTACAAAGGCCTAATTCATAAAAGTCATTAAAACAGAGTTTCTAATACAGTGAATTAAGTCTTTAATAATTCTGGATAATTTTCTTAGATAACAAGAAACATTAGAAACTTAAGAATTCTTAAAGTCAAGCAGTACTTCCTCAACAGTTTGTATCTTTATATACCTGAAAACAATTTTATTTGCTTTCAACACTGTTGAGCCAATCATAACTTGATTTGATCTAGCTGCTAAGGACTCTGCATCGTTTAATACCCTATTTATGCTGTATATCAATATGGCAAAAATTACATGCCATCATTGATTTTCTTACATGCTTCCCTTCTATTTGGTATTAAAATACAACCCAAAATACTACTTAGTTTTGAAAGTTATCCTAGAATAGATAAATGCCCTACATCAAATATTAAGCAATGATAAATATTTAAATGTGGTTCATTAGATGTCTTACTTTTATAAAGGGACCTATTAAGTTTGATTCACTCAGATCTGTAGGTTAGAAAGGAATGTCAGGTGAGTCTATTTAAAGATTTTTTTTTAAGTAATCTCTACTCCCAACATGGGGCTCAAACTCACAACCCGAAGATAGACAGTTACATGCTGGCATGGAGCCAGGCCCCAAGTGAGTCTATTTAAAGCACACTGGTACTCTTTAGTTCTGGAAACAGCTACTTCATTCCTCGCTAGATGCCATCACTTCATGTCTTTTAGGTAGCCAGCTGTATGGCCTATGATTCTCTCCCAAAAGTAGAAGAACACTGGCTTTCAGGCAGAAATACAAAGGCTGATTAAAATAAGACTGCCTTAACCTTATCGCTAAGAAAAATGTAAGCTCTGATGCATACTTTGAATTGAAAAGCATTATTGAATATGATTACCCAACAAATGTGGCTCATGTACCTACAAACAAACATGTATACCCGCAAGAACAAACACATACCACCACCACACCCACACCCCCATGACAGTCATCAGCAACTGCTCAACTTCTTCCCGATAACCAAGACACAATCTCAGAATTCTTCTCAGGTAGCCATTACCAATCTATCGATATTGCAGGAGAGCTGAAACCTGTTTTCCATTCTCCATTTTCTCTGCTCTTCAGATAAGCTCTGAAGAAGTACCAAAGAAGTTACAAAGATCAAACAGAGAGACTGGATTAGAAAAAAACCAGACCATATACCACAGTACCTATTTGGAATGTTTATCATAGACACCCTAACTGATACTAATTCTTCAGTTCCTTTGTGTTCTGATTATTTAATTTCTTACCATCTCATTTTGGCAGCCACATAAGCTCTTCTCCCTTCTGCTTTTAGAAAATTCAGCAACTCTCCCCCATAAAAGGGGGGAAAGGCTGTCATTTCATATCCATGAAGCTGATGAATGCCCATAGTTCACCTGGCATCTCCCCTTTAAGCTATACTAACATTAGCTGTCATTCAAAAGTTTATTCTACAGCCTGATGTTCATTTCTGCTCACAAGTATTCACCCCACTATAGAAAGTATTTTTTCTTTAATGTCATGATGGCAAAAACTGCAGTGTCCAAAGGGGCAGATTTGTGACAATTACTATATAGTTTTTTGACCAAGGCTCAAAGAACTTAGTAAGACATCTAAAGTAAAAAAGAATGGTCAGGTCAAGTGACTGGGGGAAAAACGTGGTCACTGCCAGCCACAAAAACCATATATAATCATGTTTATGAATCAGATACCAAAAGAGGATTTCAATCCCATTTAACTTAGCAGTTCTATTATAAAATGAAACTAAGAGTGCTCAGCATAGAAGAGTTACCACATAAATGTATATTCTCAAATTGGACAATTTCTCACTTTAAATAGTATCAGATTTTTAAATGGCTTTTTGGGTTGAAATAACCCCAACCAGCCCACCACTGTGACCACAGTGCGGGTAATTAATATTTTTGTTACTCTTCAGATGCTTCATTTGAACACTGCAATTCTCCACTTCACAAGAAGAAATGACCTAATGTGCACTGTTCTAGACAAACAAAAGAGGTCATATAATTTAGCATCAAAGGAACACAGTTCTTTCTGTAAGCAACACTTAAGGATATCTGAATGACATCTTTCATTTTAAAGTTTTTATTTTATGTCAGGCAATATGCTTATCCTGTCTCACACTAGATTTCATTTAATCCTTGACTCCCACCCCCATGCAATGAAGCTTGTTATCCTCCAACTTTACAAATGATGAAATTGAGGCTTCCAGAAATTCTGTCCCTGTCACACTTCCCATAGCACAGTTGGGATTCAAACTCCAGCCTTTCTTGACTCACATGTTTTCTTTCCCTGTGCTACCTATGCTACTTCCTAATACACTATAAATATTTACAACATTTGCAACATTTGTGGGAAGGGAATCAGAACCGTAACTAATTATTCCTCAAAATGCAGACATCTTGGCTAAACAGTATGTCCACAATCAAACCATCATATCATCAAAGGCTAATCAAATCCAGGTCATGAGGTATATGTATGTCATTTAAGATAACAATGGCACCCTTATAATCCTGAATGGTTTTACCACACTGAGGTATTTACCATGCCTTGTTATAAAGTTAAACATACAAAGCTTAAAAATGTTTAAACTATGGATACATAAAATGTGTCAAAATGATAAAACTTCAAAGTATAAGATTAATCAATGAAAACATAAGCATGCATGATGGGCACCTATAGCAAAAGACAGATTTCCCTGGCTATGTTGTAAAACATTATTTTACACACATATTTTTTGGAGTTTCACAGGCTGTTTTATCTTACATTAACTATTTTTACATAATCATCTTCCCACTGTGTTTTTGAGTATCTTGAAAATTGTTGGTCTGCTAAACTAGTAAGAGAATCCTCATAAGAAACAGTTCCTCTTAAAGGCATCATAATTTCCAAAATAATTCATGCAAATATAAACTAATAGGTATTAGCATTTACATTAGATAGACTCCATGCTAGGTATTTTCACATACATTTTCAAAGTTATCAGTACTATTATACCTATTTCATAAAAGAATAGCGGTTCATAAAATTAAAGATGTAAAAGGCTTGGGGTGGGTGTGGTGAACAGAGGCTTCCCGCTATCAGGTACAGGGTTTCTTTTGGAGTGATGAAAATGTTTTAGAATTAAATCATGGGATGGTTGCACAACCTTTTGCATATACTGAAAACCACTGACTGCACATTTTAAAATGAATTTAGGGGCACCTGGGTCGCTCAGTGGTTAAGCATCCAACTTCAGCTCAGGTCATGATCTCCTGGTTTGTGAGATCAAGCCCCACATCAGGCTCCCTACTGTCAGTGCAGAGCCTGCTTCTGATCCTCTGTCCCACTCTCTCTGCTCCTCCCCAACTTGCACACTCTTTCTCTCTCCCTCAAAAATAAACCTTAAAAATTGTTTTAATTAAAATAAAATAAAATGGTGAATTTAATGGTACATAAATTATATCTAAAGTAAGCTACATGGGAGCACTAAATGCTGTATAGAAACCAACTTGACAAGAAACTATAAATTAAAAAAATAAATAAATAAAGTAAGCTACATGGTGGGGCGCCAGGGTGGCATAGTCAGTTAAGCATCCAACTTCAGCTCAGGTCAGAATATCGTGGTTTGTCTTAAAACCAGGATAACATGGTTTTAAGCCCCACGTTGGGCATTATGCTGACAGCTCAGAGCCTGGAGCCTGCTTCAGATTCTGTGTCTCCCTCTCTCTCTGTCCCTCCCTGCTCACACTCTCTCTCTCTCAAAAATAAATAATGCATTAAAAAATTTTTCTAATGAAATAAGTTACATGGTCATGGTAAGCATTAACATTTGGGAATACGGGTATATGAGAATCCATAATATTATTTTCCACCTTTCCTGTAAGCCTGAAATTATTCAAAATAAAAAAATTTTAATACACAATAATATGAATATAGTTAACACTACTGAAATGTACACTTAAAATGGTCAGGAGGATAAATCTTATGTCTTTTACCACAATTATAAATAAATAAGTAAAGGAATTCTTACAAGATTCTACTTTAGTTGGGAGTGGTATCAAGTATTCAAATGCAGGCCTTTTCAACTCCAAAACCAATATCCCATTACAACACCAAAAAAAGCTGTTTTATTATTGTTTGTCTAGTGATTGTACTGAGATGTTACTTATGACCACTCTAAAGTTGTATAGTAATACACACTTCAGCTGCTTTTTATAAATGAAAATGCTACTACAAACAAAATATGTTTTGCTAAATATGTCTGAACCTCTTAAAGGTTGACATATGATGATGAATGTGTATGGAAGTAAAAGACTAAGCTAATACTAGGCTGTCCACCTAATAGTTATTCCAATTAAATTTTGTTAAAAATGGAGACTTGTTAGAATTTCTCTTTTCAATTGAAATTTCAGAGCTGATTAGAAATAAGTAGAGGAAACAATTTATTTTTATTAAGTTCAGTTTTTATTTACACTAAAGTTTTTTTTTGTTAATCTAAAAATCCTTTAATATAAGTTGAGAAATTTCTCACAATTTTTTTTAATTACAAAGATATTAGAGACGTTTCAACTTATAATATGCTAATCTGCCAAATACTGATATACCATATCATGGGCATTTACATAGGTACATTTGGGTTTGACTTGGGGGCTAATAACTAAATATTCTTAGTATACCAAGTATATAATACATCCATATACCTTTACAAATGACATTTATTCAAGAACATTAAGAAGTGAAATTTGAGGTTCTACTTGCTTAGTTGCAATAAAATATGTACCTAAAAAAAAACAAACAGGCAAAGGCATATAGATATAGATATAAATACAATGATAAAGATAGAGGAAAAACCTTATAAAAACTTATAAAGCTACTATGAAGGATAAAAGACAAAAGGAGTAAAATCAACTATAACTACAATAATTAGGTAAGGGATACACAAAGTAAAAAGATGTAAAATATGACAGAAACATAAAATGTGACAGTGGTTAAAAATGTAGTGCTATTACCATGTGGTCAAGTTTAAATGACTATTAACGTAAAACAATAGCTGCCATATATTTATATACATAGCTTATTATGTGAACCTCATGGTAACCAGAAGCCAAAAACCTGTAACACATACAAAAAATCAGAAAGGAAGCTAATATAGCACTAAAGAAACTCATCAAACTACAACAGAAGAGAGCAAAAGAAGCAAAAAAAAAAAAAAAAAAAAAAAAAAAAAAAAAAAAAAAAAAAAAAAAAAAAAAAAAAAAAAAAAAAAAAAAAAAAAAGCAGAAAAGAACTATAACAGAAAACAGTGAACAAAATGCCAAAAAGTATATACCTATCAACAATTACTTTAAATACAAATGGACTAAATTCTCCAATCAAGAGACATATGGTGGCCAAATGGATAAAAAAAAAAAAAAAACAGCACCCATCTATATGCTGCCTATAAGAGACTCACTTCAGATCTAAATCCACATACAGACTTAAAGTGAAGGGACAGAAAAAAATATATATTCCAAGCAAATGGAAACAAAAAGAAATATGGGGTAGTAATACTTATATTACACAAAACACACTTTAAAACGAAGACTGTAAATAAAAGACAAAGAAGTACATTATCTAATGATAAAGAGTTCAGTCCAACAAAAGGATATAATACTGGTAAATATTATGCACCCAACACAGGAACACCTTAATATATAAAATATTAACAGACATAAAGAAAGAAATAGACATCAACAGAATAATATAAAACTTTAATATCACATTTATATTAACAAATAAGATCTTTCAGACAGAAAAACAACATAAAAAAACATTGTCATTAATACATTAGGCCAGATGGACTAGTAAATATTTACAGAATATTCCATCTACAAACAGTAGAATTCATATTCTTTTCAAGGGCACACAGAACATTCTCCACACTGGGCCACAAAACAAATTTCAGTAAGTTTAAGAAGACCTAAGTCATATCAAGTATCTGTTATGACCACAATGGTATAAAACTAAAAATCAATTACAAGAAAAAAAATTGGAAAAAACTAGAAACACATGGAGACCATAGAACATGCTACTGAACACTAATGGGTCAACAAAGAAATCAAGGGTAAATCAAAAAATACCTTAATATAAATGAAAATGGAAACATAACATTCCAAAATCTACAGGACATAGCAAAGGCAGTTCTAAGAGGAAACTACAAAGCAGTAACAGGCCTACCTCAAAAAACAAGAAAAATCTCAAATAAAATCTAACTTTACAATGTAAGGAACTAGAAAAACTTATAATATAGTCCAAAGTTGGTAGAAGAAAGGAAATAATAAAGGTCAAACTGAAAATAAATGAAACGAAGACCAAAAACAAAACAAAAAAAAAAACCCACACATAAACAATTTAAAAAGTCAATTAAACTATGAGCTGGTTCTTTGAAAAGATAAAATTAACAAACTTTTAGACAGATTCATCTAGGAAAAAAGAGAATAAAATCAGGAACAAAAGACAGGTTACAAGTGATATACCACAGACATACAAAAGATCATTAGAGACTACTATAAACAAGACATGCCAACAAATTGGATAACCTAAAAGACAAATTCTTAGAAACACAAAATCATCTGAATCATGAAGAAATAAAATTCTGGATAGACTTATTACTAGTAATGAGATTGAATCAGTAATCAAAAACATCCCAACAGAAAAAAGTCCAGGACCAGATGGCTTCACTTTGTGAAGTCTATGAAACTTACAAAGAAGATGTAATATCTAACATCCTCAAACTATTTCAAAAAGTTGAAGAGAAGGGAACATTGCCAAACTCATTTTATGAGGCTAGCAGTACCCTGATACCAAAACCAGACAAGGACAGCCTAAGAAAATTACACACCAACATCCCTGATGAACATAAATGTAATACTCCACAGTAAGATATTAGCAAATTAAATTTAACAATACATTAAAAGGATCATATACCATGATCAAGTGGGATTTATTCCAGAGACCTAAGGATGGTTCAACATCCATCCACAAATCAATGTAATATACCATATTAACACCATGAAGGAAAAAAATAATATGATCTTCTCAATAAGCACAACAAAAGATTTGACAAAAGTCAACAACCATGTATGGTTAAAACAAAGTAGGTATAGAGGTACATACCTCAACATAATAAAAGTCATGGACGACAAACCTACAGCTAACATCCAACTCAAGAATGAAAAGCTGAAAACTTTCCCTCTAAGATCACAAAACAGACAAAGATGCTCAAGTCACCACTTTTATTCAACATACTATTGACAGTCCTACCCACAGAAATTAGGCAAAAAAAAAAAGAAAAAAGAAAAAGAAAAAAAAAAAGAAAAAGAAAAAGAAATAAAAGGCATTCAAGTTGGAAAGGAAGAAGTAAACCTGTCACTATTTGTAGATGTCATGATTCTATATATAGAAAACCCTAAGGACTCTGCCAAAAAACTTTTAGAATACATGAACTCAGTCAAGTCCCAGTAAAATTAATATATAGAAACTGGTTGCATTTTTTTAAGATTTTATTTTTAAGTAATTTTTACACCCAACATAGGGCCTCAAACTCACAACCCCAAGGACGAGAGTTGTGTGCTTTACTGACTGACCCAGCCAGGCACCCCTGTTACATTTCTAGGGACTAACAACAAGTTATCAGAAAGAGAAATTTTAAAAATCTCATTCAAAAAAAGGAGGGAAAAGGGAGAGGAGGGGAGGGGAAGGGAGGGAAAGGAGGGGAAAGGAAAGGAAGGGAAAGGAAGGGAAGGGACAGGATGAGAAAAGAGAAGAGAAGAGAAGAGAATCCCATTCATTCCTAACTGCATCAAAAAAAAAAAAAAAAAAAACTAGGAATAAACCTAACCAATGAGGTAAAAGACCTGTACTCTGAAAACTGTGAGATTTTGATGAAAGAATCTGAAAAAGGTCCAAATATATGGAAGGATATATCATGATCATAGAATGATAGTTAAAATGTCCATACTACCCAACCCACGAATTCAATGCAATCTCTATGAAAATACCAATGGCATTTTTCACAGAACTAGAAATGCCCTGAAATGTGTATAAAAACACAAAAGATTTCAAATAACCAAAGGAATCTTGAGAAAGAACAAAGTTGGTTGTATCACGCTGATTTCAAACTATTCTACAAAGGAATAGTAATCTAAACAGTATGGTATTGGCACAGAAACAGATACACAGTTCAAAAGAACAGAACGGAGAGCCCAGAAACAAACCCACAAATATATGATCAATTTATCTATGACAAAGAAGAGTATACAATGGAGAAAAGACAGTTTATTTAATAAATGGTGCTAGGAAAAGTGGACAGCTAAATACAAAAGAAAAGCTGTACCTTTATCTTACACAATATACAAAAATTAACTCAAAATACATTAAAAACTTAAATATAAGACCTAAAACTGTAAGACTCCTAGGGAAAAAACATAAGCTATAACCTCCTTGACAACAGGTCTTATCTATATTTTTTTGGATCTGACTCAATAAGCAAGGGCAACAAAAGTAAAAACAAATAAATGGGATTATATCAGACTAAAAAGCTTTTGCGCAGTTAAGGAAACTATTAGCAAAATGAAAAGGCAACGTACTAAATGGGAGTATATTCACAAACCATATATCTAACAAGGGACCAACATTCAAAATATATAAAGAACTCCTCCAAATCAATAGTCAAAAAACAATCTGATGAAAATAGGTAGAAATATGAATAAACATTTTTCGAAATAAGACATACAGATGGCCAACAGACATGAAAAGATGCTCAATATCACTACTCATCAGGGAAATGCAATCAAAACCACAATGAGGTATCATTTCACGAAAGGAAGGAAGGAAGGAAGGAAGGAAGGAAGGAAGGAAGGAAGGAAGGAAGGAAGGAAGGAAAGAAGGAAGGAAAGGAGTCTTGGTGAGGATGTGGAGAAAAGGGAACCCCATGCACTGGGAAATGCAAACTGGTACAGTCACCATAGAAAACTGTACAGAGATTGCTCAAAGAACTAAAAATAGGACTACCATAGGATCTAGCAATTCCATGTCTGGGTATTTATTGGATAAAACCAGAACACTAACTTGAAAAGCTATCTGCACCTTTATGTTTACTGCAGCATTATTTACAATAGCTAAGATAAGGAAGCAACCTAAGTGTCTATCATTAGATTTTAAATAAAGATGGAGTATATAGACACAATGAAATATTAGTCAGCCATAAAAAAGAAATCTTGCCATTTGCAACAACAGAGATGGAACTGAGGGTATTATGATAAGTGAAATAAAAGAAGTCAGAGAAAGACAAGTACCATATGATTTTACTCATATGTGGACTCTAAAAAGCAAATGAACAAACAAAATAAAACCAGGATCAGGGATATAGAGAACAGACTAATGGTTGCCATGGAAGAGGGAAGTTGAGGAATAGGCAATATGAGTGAAGGGTATCTAGAGGTACAACATGCAGTTATAAAAATAAATAAGTCACAAGACTGTAATGCACAGCATGGGGAATATAGCCAGCAATATTAATTTTGTATGGTACAGATGGTAAATGGATACATGGTGATCATATCATAATGTACATAAATATTGAATCCCTATGTTGTATACCTAAAACAAATGTTATATTGTATGTCAAGGATACTTCAGTTAAAAATTACTTCCTGGCTCAATCCACTGAGCATACAACTCTTCGTTTCGGCTCTGGTCATGATCCCAGAATGCTGGGATCCTGCCCAGCATCAACCTTCACAGTGAGCGTGGAGCCTCTTTAAGATTCTCTCTCCCTTTCTTTCCCTCTTCACTGCTTATGCACACACACTCTCTCTCTCTCTCAAAATAAACATACTTAAAATTTTTTAAATTATTTTTTCCTTTAAAAAAGGGATGTTAAGGTAGGAAATCTGGGACGAAGAGAGTCATTTTTACTAGTCCTTTTTATTTTTTTTTTAATTAGTAACTACCCAGTGATTCCCAGCAGAGAGGCATTATTAACACTTGGAACAGAATAACTCATCATTGTGTGTAAATTCTTCCGTAATCAGAGTGGAGGTATCCTTGGCCCACTAAATAGCAGGAAGCATCCCAACTTTATCATTTATGAAAAATAAAAATGACTCCCAAGATTTCCAAACACCATGTGGAGGTGGCAAAAACCACAGGTTCAGAACCCCGACAAGCCTTAACATCTTCTACCCTGTAGTATTTCACAGTCAACGGATGAGTGGGAAGGTGTTCCTATCAGTCAGGCTGGAGGTCTACCTTCTCACATACTTCCAGGACACCCAGGACATTTTTAAACTACCCTTTCTCTTACATGATCTATCAACTGCAAAATCAGATTTCTTTCATCAGTTATTCTTAAAGCCAAATACACCAGCATTAATTTGACACCACAAAAATGTTCATTTCTCTTATTCTTTTAAGAAATGAACATTTAAAAACTGGAAAGATACTTTCATTATTTAACACATGGCTTTTACAGCCACAGTCTTCAAAAGTTAGATGGCTTAGGCCATCTAATTTTTTAATGTAACAGGTCATGACACACTGATTAGAAAGAAACCACTGGGCATTTAGTTTTCAAAATATAGAAATTATACCAAGAATTGAAGCCTCACATTTCTGAACACAAAATGTTCAAGTTGAATGACTCTGCATACTTAAGTTACCATATGAAAGAAATAACACAGAATTTATAAAAATTCATTTAGTAAAGCTAAGTTTGAAACAATACTGTTTTATTTTTAACTATAATGAAAAATGAAAGGAAGAAAACATTAATGAAGGAATATTTTCACTTAATAAAAGAAAACCAAGCATTGAAAGTTAAATTTTAAACACTTATCAATAACAGAATTGCATAATCCTTTCATTATTTCTTTAAGCAAAACCCAAAAGATTTGCTTATTAATAAGTCATTATATTTCTTTTCAATTTAAAAAATATTTGCCACAAATTCTTTGGTACATTATTTCCCAAGTTCTGACTAGAATTCTGTAAGTCTACAGAACTAGATCACCATGGAACACAACACAATGCTAAATACCACAATCTATCACCAGCATTAACTGCTCCCAGTCCTAAGACTTTAATTGGGACAAGGCTGCAGCGCAGAGACTAAAGACTGGTAAAGTCCTTTCTCAGCAGGCACAGACAAGGACCACATATTTTCATACATGCTGGTGCATATAAGAAATTGTTTTCTGTCCCAGTCACAATCATGTCCAAGACAGAATATTTAAGTTAGTGTGTGAAAATTCTACTCAATGCATTTTCATAAAATGTGCCCCATATTATTTTAAAATAATGCATGAAGATTAAATGACCACAGCACTAGAAGCTCTACTACAAGCTACAATCTTTTGGCAAACTTTAAGTAAAAAGAAATCCTATCAAATTTTGCTACCACAACAGTAGACCATCAATTTCCAATTCATAGATGAAATGTCAGTCAAATCTGCAAAGTGAGTCAGTATTAGTGTATAACTGCCGGTAAACACATGTGCTTTGAGGACCTCCTAAAATTTTTCCACCCAAACTACATGATTTCTGCAATATACTAAGCGGAGGATATATTTAAAATAGTATCTGTTTACAATGTCAAGTTGCTACATGGTGGAAAACTTCATTTCTACAGCAGGTCTTCAAGATAAAACTAAATGTTAAATTGTATGCTGCGGTAGGTCTACTTTCCGATTACTAGAAGTAAGCATACAAGAGATATAATTAGTTATGACACTAGGACAGGCATACATGTTTCAACACACACACAGCTCAGAACAAAGTTTTTGGCATTATGACAGAGGACTTAAACCAAAGACTCAAAGAAAGGTTAGGCAGCGTGTGTGCGTGCGTGTGTGTGTGTGTGTGTGTGTGTTTTAATTTAAAACTTGCCACATCAAATTATTTAAGTTATGGCATATTTTGATTTAAACATCTCTTTAAAGATTTCTCAGGAAAAAAAAAATACCCTGAGGCTTTCATTGTGCCTACACTACAAATTAAGGAAGATGACTGTATAAAGTTCATTCGGTAAAAAAGAATTACTCCTCCCCCCCCAAAAAAAGCTGCATGTTGACCAACACACAATTTAGAATATGCCCCTTATTACTAAGAAAATTTAGAAAATTTGATAGTTCTAGTCATGGGTATCTCGGGTATCTCAATCAGGGATAAAACACTAAATTCTAAAAACAATATACAAGGCAGTATAATTTAACTTTGACAGTTAAAAGTTTGTCTGAGATATAACACCAAGACACCTCAAAAACCATAATCTTTGAGCAAAGCTTTAAAAATTAAAACACTGTTAAGAGTTCTCATTCTGGGTTCTCATCACAAGAGAAATGTTTTTTTACTCTATCTACGAGATGCTGAATATTAACTAACCTTGCAGTGGTAGGCATATCACAATAGGTAAATCAAACCAGCATGTGGTATGGTATGCCTTAAAATTTATACAATGATGTGTGTCAATTATTTCTCATTAACAATGGAGGAAACCTAAAACATGAAACTATTAAGTAAATCCAATACCTACTTAGGATCATTTATTTCCTGATAAATACAGAAAAATGAAAAGATAATAATATACCTCATAACCTACAGAACAATATGTGTGGTTGATGCATAAACAGTTGATTACAATTAAGTATGATTAAGCTCAGAGAGGGGCAAATCCAGGAAATTAAAGAGAAAGATTACATGTCTACATAAAAAATTAAAACTCCATAAGATCCTACCATGTTTAATCTCTATGGACTAAAATTAGAAATACTCTAAAGTATCTATTTTCTAGTAAAGCTCTCAATATAGGCATAGATTCAAAGACTTTATTAAAATAAAATCTAGGATGTAGTAGCTTATAAATACACACAAAAATCAATCATGATATTCTAAGAAATAACTAATGTAAATAAGTGGAGACTTTTTTTTTCTTAGTATGTTATCAAATACAAATTTTTTTTACTGAGAAAAGTAGCCCCAAAGCACAGATTTTCAATAGAAAGGTCCGAAATACCATGGTAAAGAGAAGAAACTGAAAAATGGAGGTAGATTCAAGTCTGACAGCTTCCATCTTCGAAGTTCTATACTGTCCTCAATTTGCACATGAAATAGCACCAATGAAGTCAGGTACAGTGAAGAGGAGGTATTGTGAATGGGTGTTAGAAAACATAAAGCTTATAATTAAATGCACTCTCAAGGGTAATAATCCACCCTGGAACAAGATAAAAACATTCAGAACCCATCCAAGGTAAAACAGCTAGACCTTATACTCCCACAGGGGTTACAGTACATGACAATGAATTATGACAAATCCCATCTCACCGGCCAAATGGTCCATGAAGACAGCATCCTCCAAAGACAGTGTAAATGATGCAGTTAGGCTTTGAGTGCACAGCCTTCTACCATATAACAGGGCCTGCTAAAGGACCTCTCTACAGTCAAAGCACTATGTAAGAAGCCTAACATACTAGATATGTACAAGACTTTGTTAAAAAAAAAAAAACCCAACAGATTACAGCTAATACAGGAAAAGCTGACCCTAATGTTTACTTCTAAGTTAGCATTAAGTTTCCTTCAAATCAAAAAGTTCCACAGTCTCAAAGAATTCTGAAGAAATGAAGAAAAAGATCTAGAATTAATTTTTCTGGAGTTAAATTTCAGTTCTTTTTATTTCTTGAACTATCATTCCTGAAACAATATCTACAAACGTTCCAGATAGTGTACAACTTCACAAGATAGACTGAATTTTTAAAATTGCTTTTATTATTATTTTTTAATGTTCATTTGAGAGAGAAAGCCCACACACGCGCATATGCAAGCAAGGGAGGGGCAGAGAGAGAGAGAGAGAGAGGGAGAGAGAAAATACCAAGTAGGCGCTGCACTGTTAGTGTAGAGCCTCCTGACATGAGACTCGATTTTATAAACTGTGAGATCATGACCTGAGCTGAAATCAAGAACCAGTCAACTTACTGAAGCTACCTAGGCAACACTGCTTTTATTATTTTTAACAACAAAATTATGCCAAGATCTACAGATTCCATGCAAAATTAGCATTTTATGATGAAGAAAAGGAGGTGGAAGAAGAACTGAAAGGAAAGTCAACAACACAGATTTTTCCAAGGTAGCACTATGATTTATCTTAATGATAACCAAGAAGTCATCATAAGATACTGGTTAAGTGTTACCTTGAACCACAACTTCTAGGAATTCAAAACCAAATCAGAAAAAACAAAAAATGAAAGAAAATCATATTCCCCTTGGGCAGCTACTTTTTCCTTTGACGTCTGTTTTGCAGGTATGGATAAGATTCCCTTAAAAAGTTTACATGCACAAATTTACACTTCATTAGTTTTCTTTCTAATGTCCCTAGTATATATTTGTGCCTGACACACATAAATTTGCTGCACTAAGTACACAAGCTATGCGACAATTACTCTAACTTCTAGCCAATTAATTCTATATAAATCTGTTTAATGTTATGAAACATTCATGCAGTCTCATATCTTGGTTAAAATTTTTCTTGGTACCCCTTGCCTTCAGGGGCCTTCTCAGGCCAGCACCTAGAATAATTTTACTCAAATTCCACAAAACTTACCCTGAAGTAGAATTTATTAGGAATTTGCCTAATAGATTACATAACCAAAATTACCTAAGAGTACAAAATACTGACTTAATTTGGTGAATGGAAATTTATAAGCATGCATATATGTATGCATGAATCTATATATGCATAAAGTATCACACCCATTCATATACAACCCCAAATGAGTTTCTATGGATTTAAAGAAGGGCCATTACTGTGGTGCCTAGGTGGCTCGGTCAGTTAAGCATCCAACTTCAGCTCAGATTATGATCTCATGGTTCGTAGGTTCAAGCCCCTCATCAGGCTTCATGATGACAACTCGGAGCCCAAGCCTGCTTCAGATTCTGTCTCTCTCTCTCTCTCTGTTCCACCTCTGCTTGCACTCTGTCTCTCTCTCTCAAAAATAAACAAACATTAAAGAATTTTTTTAAAGAAGGTCCCTTACTTGTAGGGGAAAAAAATCAGTATGTTTCTATTGTCACCTCAAGACACTGCATTTTCCCCAAGAACACTACCACTGTTTAAAATGTTTCTGGAATTCTTCATTTATAACTACTTCCAGAGCAAAGTTATAAGCTCTGGAAAAAATAATTGTGCTATTTTTTTTTTCTTACCAAAAATAGAATCATCTGAATTTATCTACCTATCATGTTCATCAGGCCTAACTTTTGGAGGATTCAGAAAATCAAACCTTCTGTATGTCATAAAATATTTGCTAGCCCTAAAGCTATTTTTCTCAAGTTTATTTCTTTATTTTGAGAGAGAGCTTGCAAGCATGGGAGGGGCAGAGAGAAAGAGGGAGAGAGGGAAAGAGAGAGAGAAAAAGAGAGAGAGAGAGAGAGAGAGAGAGAATCCCAAGGAGACTCCACATTGTCAGTGCAGAGCCTGGTGTGGGGTTTGAACCCATGAACCATGAGACCATGACCTGAGCTGAAACCAAAAGTTAGATGCTTAAACAACTGAGCCACCCATGAGCCCCTAGCACTAAAGGTGTTTAGAAGAATTAAGACAGAGGCTATACAAAGCCAAATGTCAAATGGAGAGCTCTAAATACATTTTAAGCTATAACACCATCAAAGTATGATCTAGAGTGACTATTTCATAGTGAATAATACTTATATCTGTTTATCGTTTTTAAGATTCCTTAGTTTATTGGTATTTTAATTATTTCAATGCTTCACTCAAATTTATGAATCTTGTCAAATGTTTTATTAACAAATTGTTCAATGTCATAAAACTTCTTTAACTTAGGGTATTAACTAGACTTCCTTCAAAATTCTGACTATATATTTCCTTGTATCTTTAAAATTGCATTTATTATAATTACAAAATGGAACTGTAAAACTTAGTCATAGTAGTGAATTGTATGGTGTATGAATTATATCTCAATAAAATTATTTTAAAAAAACTGAAGTCACAGAAAACCAAAGTATCCAGTTCAGCTTCATTAAAAAGCCTAAATTTGGGGCACCTTGGTGGCTCAGTCAGTTAAGCATCTGGCTTTTAATTTTGGCTCAGGTCATGATCTCACAGTTTGTGAGTTTGAGCTCCACATCAGTTCTGTATCCACTTGGGATTCTCTCTCTCCATCTTTCTCTGCCCCTCCCTAGTCACACATTCTCTCTTTCAAAAATAAATTTTAAAAAATTTAAAGCCTAAATTATTCAAGCCAAGGAAAAAATAGCTCACATACCTCCACATAGAGGTTAGTATAAATACAAAGGTACCTATCACAAGCACACGTTAACTCAAAGAGTTAAAAACTCTGTCCGAGGCTAGAATATTAGAGAAAATATATTCATGCACACGATATTCAATTTCATATATAATGTCTTCCTCTCACCCAAACATTAGACCTGCATGATTTTCTAAATAATGGGAAAGATTGTACTCTCACCAGTGGTATCACCACCTTATTAGTATACAAAAGTATGGAGCCTGCTTCAGATTCTGTGTCTCCCTCTCTCTCTGCCCCTCCCCCACTCAAGCTCTGTCTCTCAAAAACAAATCTATGAAATAGCCAAACTATGGAGTTTACATTTTGTTTTAAACAAAGTTACATTTTGCTTGTCCATATCAGGTTCAATGCACAGTCTTTATTTTTTTTATTACATAATATGCTCCTCCCATACCTACTATAGTAAGACATCCTGCACACTATAAAACACAAACAAAAAATAAAAGAATGAGATAAATCAAATGTCTAATATATTTCCCTATATCTTACAGGATGATTTTTGCAAAACTGTTGGGAATGGTTTCACCTACCATGGAAACAACGACGCCAATTAGCAGTTCAGAAAATAGCAACAGCAGATGCCATAAATAACCCTCAAGAGAATAACTAAGACCTGACAAAAAAAAAATTGATAGAGAACGTGCTGGGGTGCCGGTGCCTGCATGGCTCAATAGGTTAAGCGGCTGACTTCGGTTCTGGTCATGATCTCACAGTTCAGGAGTTCGAGCCTCACACTGGGCTGTCCCTGCTGACAGCTCAGAGCCTAGAACCTGCTTCAGATTTTGTGTCTCCCTCTCTCTCTCTCTGCCCATCCCCTGCTCATGCACTGCCTGTCTCTCAAAAATGTTAAAAAAATTATACAAAAAAATGTCTATGAATGAATGAATGTATAACAGATACATGCTGAGTATTTCCCACACCAGACACTGCTATGAGCAGGGGAAATTCAGAATTAGTAAAACAAGCAAAGATCCCCATTCTTATATAACTTGGTATTCTCGATGGGAGGAGAGGGCTAATAATAAACTACATATAAACAAATATATATTTTCAAGATGTGATAAATGCTATGAACAAACAAAGCAAGGTAAAAGGTCAAAATGGAGACACAGCAGGGGGAAAAAAACTGTCAGGCAGTTTTATTTGAAGGAGTGACATCTGAGAGACCGAAATGAAATGAGGAAGGAAGCCATGCAAAAATGTGGGAGAAGAGTCCTCCAGGGAGACGAAAAACACGTGCAAAGCCTGAGGTAGGCACAAACTTGGCATGTTCAGTAAAAAGCTAGGTTAGCATAATGGGAGCAGAGTGAGCAATGGTAGGAAATGGTGTTGGAGCCTTAGGTAGGGATCTCATCTTACATATCCATGTCAATCACAGTAAAGAGTTTGGATTGCACTGCAGGTGTGATAAAAAGTCACTGACAGGTTTTGAGACAGGAAGTGATTTCCTTGTGAAGGGTGATCTTATGTAGTGAGAAGGAGAGAGGCTAGAGTGGAGAGAGGCACTAGACCAGTTAGAAGATACGGCAGCTTCCAGGTCAAGAATGATGGTGCTATGGACCTTGATAATGGCAGCATAAGTACTGAATGAGTGGTAATTGGAAGGCAGATAGAACAGGTCTTGCCCAGTAGAGGAGGAGCACAAGAGGCAGAAAAGAAACCCTAAAAGACCCTGAAAAAAAAATACATGGTGAACATACATGTTGGGGAAGCACATTAAAATATGGGGGCACCTGGGTGGCTCAGTCAGTTAAGTGGCCGACTCCTGATTTCAGCTCGGGTCATGATCTCATGGTTCGCTTCATGAGTTTGAGCCCTGCTGTCACTGCAGAGCCTGTTAGGGATTCAGTTTCTCTTTCTCTCTCTCTCTCTCTCTCCCTCCCTCCCTCCCTCCCTCCCTTCCTCCCACTCATGTTCTCCCTCTCTCTCTCTCTCAACTCTCTCAAAATAAACATTTAAAAAAGTCTCATGCCCCTTATTTTAACTGGTCCTCTGTTTTTTAATATATTTTTCCATTTGTGTCAATGTTCAACATTTCCTGTGAAATTTCTCCACTCTCTCCATCATCACCTCCAGTTAATTTTTACCTCTGATACCTTTTCAAATTTAAAATTTGTAATGGATTAAGTCCTGTGGTTTTAAATAATAAAATACCCACAGTATACAACTGTACCATGACTGCTGTGAAACATATAGACTGCAGACTGAAAATATAGATATAAGGATGAAAGTCAGACTAGGTCTAAGGAAATCACAACAGGTGGCTCCCTGTTCCACCAACATCTTTCCTTCTGGTGTCTAGTGGATGTTCCATGCCTCATCCTTCTACCTTTTCTTCCCTTAACCAATTTGTCTCTTTATTTGGAATCTGATATTGAAGCATTTTATTTTTTTTTAATTTTTTAAGTTTATTTATTATTGAGACAGAAACAGAGCATGAGTGGGGGAGGGGCAGAGAGAGGGAGACAGAATCCGAAGCAGGCTCCAGGCTCTAAGCTGTCAGAACAGAGCCTGATATGGGGCTCGAACCCACGAACTGAGATCTGACCTGAGCCGAAGTCGGATGCTTAACCGACGGAGCCACCCAGGCATCCCTAATACTGAAACATTTTAAAAGGAATAAAACACTAAAGTAAGAAACAAAAAAGGAGGAGGGGTGACAAACTAGGAAATTGCTGGAATCAACGAATACAGAGTTAAAGGTATAGTATTAGCTTGTTGGTCCTTTTGGCATCCACAAAATAATAAAATATAAAGAAATGTTGTTGAGTATCCAGACAGTATGAAACATTAAGAATCTTTAAAATCTAATCTTGACCCTAATTTATAATTGAAGAGAGAAGCCCAAAGCAACCGAAGAACTCTTCTATCACAGACAGAATAGATGCAGAGATTAAAAATACATATACACACTCCTATTGTAGTTTATTCCACCTATATATAAGGTCAATCTCGGATCTAGATATCTCTCTATGAGGTATTCAATAACAGAAACTTTCTCTACCACAAAGTCAACTGGTCTCAAAGCTTTTTTATTATTCTTTAAAAACAACATACATTTCTTTTCCTCCAGAAAACTACTGTTTTATCCTATGGCCTCTCACCATTCTCATACACAAAACAAATTATATGTCAGGTAGTAGCATGTGATATCTCCCAAGAAATTTAAAATGTATGAAATGAGACTGCCATCTGCATTAGATCCATAAAAACCAAACAGACACAAAGTCACCTTAATAAGTAGCTCCCAAGATAGTTGACTAATATCTGCTTGAGAATATTAACATATCTAGAGAAAAAAGAATTTGTCAACCACAAGGGGAATAGGAAGAAGAAAAAAAGCAAAAGGAGTAAATTTTGTCAAAGCTCTTCCAAACACGGTCCAGGAGATGGAAGTCCCAAGTGTGCACTGTAACAATACAGGCCACTGTTAAGGCTTTCCCTATAGTGACAAGAGGACCTTACGCCCTCCACCCACATCCCTAATATTCTCTGCTCAAATCCCAAACTCATAAAGTAGCAATGAGCAACATTTGGATTATAATTTCACTCCTTACTTAAATTTGCCTCTAAAGGAAAGAATGTGCTAAGCATGCCAATATGAATATATGAGTATTCCATATACCTATCTATAAGTATCTATTAGGGTATGCAGACATATACATGTTCACACGGCATGTGTGCATGCATTTGTGTGTCTATTCTCCAGCCTTCTGTCAGTGAACACACTGAAGGATCCCATGAAGGACTGATCTCTTGCAAAGGCATACTGATTAAAAGTTAAATTTCTAAGCATACTAACACCAGAGGCAGAACCTGGACTACAGCTATGCTAAGATAATAAACATCCTTCTGCACATGAACTTTCTGCTCCTTAATGTTAGGGTTATAACTTCTACTTCATCTGTAATCCTACAGCACCTAATGGAATGTCATGTATATCACAGAAACTCAATTGCCTGTTAAATTGCTATATTCTAAAATAACTAAAAGTTGCGCTGACCTTGGAAAATGAAAACAACTAGAACTCCAATGCCTATGTCAAATGCACAGCTTGAATATAAGGACCTGAAAAATTTTAAGACATCTTGTTTTATTAAATCAGTATACTATTGTGTAATGTTTCATGCACACCTATAAGTTATTCTACATGTAACAAGCAAACATTTACTTCCTGGCTATTAACAGATTACTCTGACATGTGTATTTCAGAAATACAACTTGACATTAGTAAAACATTCAGCAATACACTCAATATACATCTATGCCATCCATACAAATACCTGAAATTACAAAAAGCAATTAAACAAGTATTACTTACTACAGTATGAAAATGTAACAGTAAACCAATCCCTGCTGCCCCCCCCACACAAATTTCAATAAACCGTACTATTCTGTATTCTCCCTCCCCCACAAGGAAGTTGCAAATTATGTTTCTCATGGATGTTCTCTCACTCACACACACACACACATTCCATTAGATCTAATGATCACTGTCCTCCACAAATATGTCTTGTCAGTACCTGGTTCCTGCTCATAGACATACCAGTAACTGGTAAAGCTACAAAGACCAATGGACAGACTTAAGTCTTATGTGAAAATATTTCTTACAAGAGATACTCACAGGTGAAAAATATAGCTCAACATCTGGCAGAATTTCTAGGTTTATAAAATGTTTACTTGTTAACATTACTTAGAGTTAATGTATTTGAAGTTAATTGTTTTATTTTTTATTTTTTTAATTTTATTTTTTTTTAATTTATAAAGTTTCATATTTTTTAACATATGCAATTATTTTCCATCCTTTACAATACAGTAGTTGCAATGACACTCAAAACAGAAAAGCAAAGTAAAAAATCAAAACACCAACTTCTGTTTCATGTAATTAGACT